>NC_066851.1:22400126-22567749 GCF_001640805.2 Lates calcarifer
AGCAGGATTTCAAAGTAAAGTAGAGCGGACGCTAAAAGATTAATTGTTTTTACTTCTTGGTTCAGGAGCTGTTTTTAATGAGATTATTGAGGCTGTACATTTTTGTGGGTCCTGTTATGGAAGGCAGCACGTTTATTTTCTTAACATTTCATCAGCAGTCAGTGTTTTCTGTTGCCAGTATTATGGTCTAAATGCTGTTTTAGAGCTTTTTCTACCCAACAAGAACGCAGAAATCCTCACTATGAACACGAATGTGGTCAAAGTCGAGGCTTGTAAATGTGGATATTGGTAGGTTCGATACAAAAATATCAACGTCAGCCTTCTAAACTCAAACTGGTTGAACTTTAATAGCAACGTTTAAAGCCCAGATTCTCTAACTATTGTCAAAAAGAAAACCCAGGATCCTTAGAGAAGATTTCCTTTGATTCATTCCCTTATTTTCTTTTTTCTTTTCCCTCTTTCTTTCTTATATCTACTTCCCCCTTTTCTCATCATCTTATTTTTCATTTCTGCCTGTCTGTTTGTGGTCCGGGCTCGGGTGGGGGTGTTTTTTTGTTTTTTTGTTTTTTGTTTTTCTGCCGTGGCATGACCAGCATGACTGAGATGGCTTGTGCCACTAGCCCCTCCTCTGCCTTTGCGGCCGCTGTGTTCGGTGCCTCGTCCAGTTCGGTGCGGCAGAGGTATCAAACCGTCGGCCCCTTGTACGCTTGCCAGGCAGGCTGGGCCACGCTGCCCCACTCCTACTACGCTCTGGACTACTGCTCGCCCAAGTAAGACAGCAGGGCCTCCAAAAAAAAAAAAAAAACCAACCACCCCCCCCTCGTCTGTCTCTTCTCATGTCTCAGCCCCTGTTTGCCCCCCCCCCTCGCTAACCCACACATCCAGCCAGCTTCACTCTCTGTAACACCCCAACTAAACCATGGACACCATCTGCAAAGAACAGTGAAGAAACTGTGCGTCCAACTTGGTTTTTTTTTCCGCGTCAGTGTCTGAAATGAACGTTCATCGGCCAAGAGCAGGTAAAACGAATTCACCTGTAAAGATGAACATAATTCACATACATCAGTCTGAAAACAGAAAACAGGGACGTCTTCTTCTTCTTGTAGAAACACTGAATAAAGACACATGGGTAGATTTAGAGTGAGAAGGAGAGGCACCTTCAGGTGCTTAAAATAGTGTTTCAATGTTAGAACGCTGCATAACAAAGATTCACAAAGATGGAAGGAGGTGACAGCTGTAAAATGTATATATATCATGATATGTATTGTTATCAATATATGAGGAAGAAGAAAAGGAAGAAGAAAACTCCTGCACACTGTTCACTTAAAGAACTAGTTGAATAAAGAACATGTAAAACACCTGAAGAAGGTCTTTGACCAAAACACTGCATTAAATGTTCTTTATTAAGTGAAGACTGTGCAGGTGTTGTCTTCACCCTCAGATGAATTTAATTTTAATCACAAGAGATGAAACTCAGAAGAAGTTATCACAATATTCCTTACAAAATTTCTTACTCAAGTTGTTGAAAAAAAAGATCCTAAATCTAAATATATTCACTCACATTTCAGGAGCTGGAACCAAACTGAATTCAGGTAATTAATTTAAAAAAGGTGTCACAGATGAATCCTCTGCTGGTCGACCGATCGCTTTATTGAGGAAATCAGCAAATAAAAAAATATACATCCAAAATTCAGTCATAAGAAGTCATGGTGGAGCTGCAGAACTTTAGGCTTTATTAGAGGAAAGTTTTACCTGCGACTGTTATTTCAGACACTGATAAAAATGGAGGCACGAGCAGAGAAAAATATGTATCCACACACTGACGTCAGGCTGCCACGCTTCGACAGACGAGGTTTAAAACTCTGTGTGTGATGGTATTTTTCCATGTTTGCTTCATCCCTCTGTCCACCATAAACCTGGAGGAACTCTTGCTTCGCTGCAGACATTTGCAACAGTAACTAAAACCTCCCCGTTCTCTCCTCCATCATCCTCTGCTGTGAACTCTGACCCTCCTCTGATCTTCTCCGTCTGGATCCTTCACCTGTTCGTCTGCGAACACGACGGCCGAGCTCCACCGCTCACCGGCTCCTCCTCCCCCACCGCTGTCCCCTCAGAACCATCGTCTGTCTCTGTCTAGACTCGCTAACTGATCAGGGACACGACTCACTCTTCCCATTTGTTAAGAGCTTGATGTCCGGTGGCAGGAAATTAATCAACTTTCCCTTTTCCAGATTTCTCTTTGGCTGGTGAATTGATGCAAAGAACCTCCTGTACTTTGTCTCAGATGTTTTATGTAGAAATGTTTTGGTCCTGTTTCCGCTGCAGGAGCTGTTTGACTTCTCCTTAAAGATGTTTATTTGTGCCGTGTAGTGAAGATAGACGACAAGAAATGACGGGGATCCAGTGAGATGGGAAATGAAATTAAAATCTTGTAATTGTTTGGATTCGGTTACATATGAAAGCAGAAATTAATAACCATATTCCAGATATGTAACCTCGTCAAAATCTCACGATATTTATTACAATATGAACAAGACATTAATTTAAATTTAATTTTAAAAACTTGTTGATAAAATTCATCTCTCTCCCCTGCTCTGTTCTCCATCGCCTCCACCACCATCTTTGTACTAGATCCATAGATGTGAAAAGAGACCGAGTGGAGCACAAAGGATGATGGTCTATGTAGTTCTCATTACAGTTTTGCCCAGGAGACCTATCGTTTGTTACCGTCCACGTCCAGACACTTTTGTTCTCATGATATTGTGAAACTGACGACGCTGTTGCATCCCAACATCCCTCTGTGGTTTTCAGCCTTTTTTTTTTTCCACCTCTGCATTTTCTCCTTTCTGACATTTATTTAAACATTAACAGAAACAGGAATTACAACAAACAAGGTCTCATTTGTGGTGGAAACACAGATGAGGATGGGCTGAAAACGTTTTTAGTTTGAGGCTCCGTCTGGTTTAAAAGCAGCGTTTTAAGACTGAAACATTTTCATCGTGGATCTGAATTATTTTTGACAAACTGCACATTGTTCCAGTCTGATCTGAAGGTTTAAACATGTTGCTTCAATCCACCAGCTGCTGAGATTTATCTTTAATTTCCTGCCCTGTCGACATCTAACCTGCAAGATTCATTTACTTAAAAACCCATGGCAAGATTAGAAATCCATGTAGGAATAACAAACGTCTTGGCCATTGTAAAGATGAATGGAGGGAAATGAGATGAAACTGTTTGAAGGGTTTTTCCATTGCAGGAGTAAACCTGTGTACCTGAGCGGTGGCAGTGACCTTTGACCTTTTCTATTCAGCAAAAATATGCAAAATCAGACGATGTAAATATTGATTTTATTGACTAGCGCAGGTTACACTGACATACACATCTGCAGTGGAAAAACTGACGTTCAGCTCGTCCGTCTCTGATGTGATCATAACTTCTTCCTCCTCTGTCCGCTCCTGCAGCGTCGCGGTGTCGCCCGGCGGCCAGAGGAACCCGGTGGCGTCGACCCACAGCATCGCCAACGCCACCACGCCCGACCGCCTCCGCTTCCCCCGGGGCACCGCCAGCCGCAGCACCTTCCACGGGGGCCAGCTGAGGGACCGTCGCACGGCCACGTACAACGGGCCGCCGGCCTCGCCCACCCTCTCGCACGACGCCACCCCTCTGTCCCAGACCCGCAGCCGTGGAACCAGCAACCTCTTCTCCAAACTCACCTCCAAACTCACCCGCAGGTAGGCGAGGACACACCTCATGGCAGGAAAAGATCCACAGGCTGGAGTTTAGCTGCCTTTCCACTCAGTCAGTTTAAACTTAGATTAATCAAAAACCATCATTCATGTTCACTTTTTCACTGAGTTTCAGTCACTAATGGAAATACTGAGGCTCTCCTCAGGACTGAAATAGAAAGCAGATAGACTCCAGCCCTGCTCTGTGCAGTATAATCTCCTGTGACTCTTGTCTGTTCGAGTTAGAGACCAATCAACACAGTGCCTTGTAGAGTTAGGATGATTAATTACATGCTGGGGGGGAAACACTTCACTGTCCTGTACAATGTGATTTATTCTAAAGTCTAAATTGTTTATCTGTCGCTGCCTGGTTGCCTGCCAGAAGAGAGAACTGAAACCAGTCTGAATGAGCCACAATCCGACCTCTTTTATGGTCCAGGAACCGGGACAAAACCAGAACCTGGAGCACAGAAATTTCATTTTCTTGTGTTGTAGTGATGAAGACATCTTTTCTGTTGTTGAAGGGAGAAACCACAACTTCAGTTTTTGTTATTTTTGGTCCAAATCAAAGTAGAAACTGACATTTTTAGGATCAGAGTTTTAAGGGCTGAAAAACTCCAGAGTGGTGTGAACGCCAGGCGTCACCGTAGCAACAACGCTGCGTTTAAACCACCTATAACCGAGCGTCCTCATACAGGGACACTTTATACACTTCATACTTCATTTAAGCTAAACTTAAACCTGTTGTCCTCGTTTGTGCAGTCTAGTGTTAACAAAATCACAATGCGCCAAATCAACAGTGTAAAAACAAGATGGCGGCAGTCTCTTCATCATCATTTCAATGAGACAAACCAGAGTGAGAGCTGCTGTTTGAAGCCTGTTGAGGAAGGAAAATTCATAAAGTTATAAAACATTGAACAATCATAGGGCTTTTAGATGTGCTGCATTGTTTAGGCACTGAAATAAACAGTTTTACACACTGATGACTTTGTAGTAAAAGAACTCATTCTTCCCACGCGTCGACTTCTTTTTTCATAAACTACTTCCTGTGAAGATGTGGTTTAGTTTTTATACTAATCAGGTCTTACTGATCCCAAAGAGCGAGAGAAATTTAAAATTCAGACAAAATCAACGCTCAGGTCTCAGGAGGTTAAAAGGGAAACGTATTAATGTGGCGTCACAAAAAGTTGATTTCCAGTTTCCACGTGGTGCTGATGGTGTAAAACCTCTCTGGTTTGGACCAAATAAACCAAACTTAAAGTAAATTTTTATCAGGTTTCTACCACCACATGTTTGTTTCCATCTGGCTCCAGCATCTCCCTCAGAGTATTTATTCTAATTAGCCACATTATGGCTGTACCTATTATCACAGTTGGAATTCCCTGCTATAAATCTGTGACTATGTTTAGTAAAAACATCCAAACAAGACGACAAACAGACGAACAAAAGGCTCTGAAAGCAGCAGCCAGGCCAGCGACTTCACTCCTGCAATGACTGACCTAAAATGAGGAATTGAAATCATTTGATAATCAATGAAAATTTTAAAAAAAGAATCTTCCCTTTCACTGTTGATGATTCCAATCACCCCATTTTTGTTCACTCATTCAAATTCCTCATGCCCTCCCCCTCCTCCCCTCCCTCCCCCCTCCCTCCTCCTCCTTCACCATTTTCACTGTTTCTTTGTCTGATTCTGTTTGTAGAAACATGTCATTCAGGTTTACCAAAAGGTAGGACTCTTGTACTGCCTTTTCGCTCTGTGCCAAAAATAACGACCAAAAAAAAAACCCAACATATTTCACTGAAAGACTTCCTCTGAATCTCTACAGACGCGTGGGGCTGCTGGCACTGAACTAACACAACGCTTAGCAGGAAAAAAAACACTCTCTGGGTACATTTACACACACAGGTTATAATCAGATTAATGTGACATTATTTTTACTCAGTAATCCAAATTTACATTATCTAACTTGTTTATAGGGCTAGTTTTATATCCCTGCTGAACTTTGATGCTGCTTTAAAATCTGTGCAATAAATATGAAGCTGCAGCCAGGAGCTAGTTAGCGTAGCTTAGCATAAAGACTGGAAGCGGGGGAAAACTGCTAGCCTTGCTCTGTCATCTCTAAACCAAAGTAATTAACCTGCCACAAAACTAAATCATGTGCAGGACTGCAGCTGCTTCCAGCCAAGAAATGTTACAGAAATTTTTATATAAGCGGTGTCATACGCAAACATAAATGTAAATATATAAATAAATATATAAACATTTTATTTTGTCATAGACAGACATGCATGCAAACTAATACAAATGTTATTTTCTTTTTGATTTATTTGTGAGTAGACTTTTAATCAATTTGTTCATTGAACAATAAAAAAGAACCTGATTAATAAATAAACATATTTTGCAGGGTAAAAAATCAACAGAATTTGCATGAAATCTGGTTGTTTTAACCAAGATTATGATGCAAGATGTTAAATTCCCTGTTTTTTTGTTTTTTTGTTTGTTTGTTTTTCCACAAATTTCCAGTTTATTCCTATGGAACGTTTCCAATGTGTTAATTAGGCGCTGTTAGGTGGATTTTGTTAGCATCAGACAGAGGTAGGCTAGCTGTTTCCCCCTGTTTCCAGTCTTTATGCTAAGCTAAGCTAACTAGCTCCTGGTTGCAGCTTCATATTTATCGCACAGACCTGAAAGTGGAGTCGATCTTCTCATCTAACTCTGGGAAAGAAGGTAAAGAAGAAAACTATTCCTTTCAGAGGGATTTATTGCAAAAATAATAAGTCAAAGAAAATCAACAAAAACACTGACTTTCCTCACAGAATGATCAGACTGAGTGTGAAACAGACACTTATGAGTCAGAGTTTTGCATTAATCAGGTTTTAACTGGTGTCTCTGTGTGTGTAAATGTCCTCACTGTGGCTGTGGTTGGTCTGAGTGGATAAAGGCTGATTGGGAGAGCAGACCGGACTCCTCGAACAATCAGTCGATTAACCAGCAGCAGCAACAAAAAGCAGCTTGCCACTAATCAATCGCCAGTGCATGCATGGGGTCTGCTTCTTACAGCTGCCATTGATTGTGGTTTGTTTTCTCACCACAATGATTGTTGTTAACGACTGAACTCTATCTCTTTCTCCTCTCTCTTTATGCTGTTGAAACTGCACATTTATTTTAAACGGAGCTTTAAACGTTATTCTGCTGCATTATTCACCATAAAATAGATTTTTTTTTAACTCTCTGTGGCTCAGAAGTGATTTCTCGCAGCTGAAATCAGGAGATTTTTCCTGTTTCAGACGGTGAAGAGGAGAAAACGTCTGGGCCATAAAGAGCTATAAAAAAAGTGTTTTTCTTTTTGTAAATACAACCTTTGTGTAGATTGTTGTGTTTCTGTAGAACTTGGTTGATTTATCCAGTGGTGTTAAGTGTTGTGCTTTGCTCTGCTTATATTTAACAACTATAGTGACTTAAGTTTAGAGTAAGTATCTGCTGGTCAGTAGTTACGTCCTGTGTCAGTTCTTTGTTGTGTTTTTGGGAAACGGTTCTTGAACAGGTATTTCTGGCTCTTTGGTGAATCATTTAAAGGAGAATTTTCCATCTTTCAGACCAGTGTGAGCTTCAGTTCAACTCTGGCAAAGTGTGAGAAACGTTGCCCAAAAAATGAAGAAAGGTTGCAGTTATCTTGTCTCCATCGGGTGTCTGAGGTTGTTTCCGGTTCAGTCCAGTGATAAATCACCATTAATACTATAAACTATACAAAACAACATCAGCTTGATCATCTTCACAAACTAGTATTGGATACAGAGAACTGTAAATGAGAAATATAAATGAACAAATATGTAGTAAAGTAAAAAGGTTGAATCTTAATTTTTCAATGTAATGCAAGAAATTTTGAATTCTTCCAAACTAAATTTTTGTAACACAAATCACTCTTGAACTCCTGTATTGGCCCAAATGTAAGATTTTATAAGAGATTTTTCAGGGAAATGTATTTGGAAAAGTTGTCGTATGATATTTGAGAACTAGAAATTTATCCAAACCTGATGTTGTAAGATGTAATTCTGCTCCTCTTCTCTTACATACATGCCTACGTCTCCACTACGCCTTTAAAATAGGGTTTGTCAGGATCATCTTGTATTTGGGCCAATAAGGTGATTTAAAGGTCAAACTCAACTCATCCTTTAACTGAGTCTAATTAAGAAATCCACAGTATTTTATGAAAGAGCCATAATCCTTTTCAAACATAAATACTGCAGGGAGTAAAACCGATCTGTCATCAGGCCAGGACGCTGAAATAAAACTCAAATAGATTCCTGAAATAGATCTTTATGAAGTGATTAGATGGGTGTGATCGAATCAGAGCAGTGGAGGAGCTTTATGGCCCTCGCAGGGCGCCGTCTCGAGGCTCAGCAGCGCCCTCTGGTGGCTGATTTGTAAACAGTTTTCTTCTTCTAGCATCTACATCATCATCTTCATCCAGAGCCTCGTCTCTTATCAGCTCTGGTGTCATCACCGTCCTCTCATCTCACTCTTCATCACCTCACTTTGGTTTGTCCTCGTTCCTACGGAGTCCCAACACCGACAAAATGCAGGAATATATTATCAGACAAGTCAAAAATAAAACTGAATATATTGATAAATGATATTGTTTCTTAAATAAATAAAATGGAGTTTAAAAAGAAATATTAAGCCATATACTTTTTCTTTAATGTTCAGTTTGTTTGTAAATAAACAAAATGTTTTTATATTTTTTACTTTACCTCCAAAATGAGAAAATAAAATCTTATTTAAGTTGCTCTCCTGTTCAACTTTAACTTTATTTTCCTATGAAAACTGAACATATAACTCGTTTGAACGTCTTAGTTATTTTTTATTGATTAATTTGCTCATTATTTTCTCAAATAAAATTTTTTTTGATCATTAGGTAAATAACAGATTGGAGGTTAGACATAAACTTAAAAGTAAATTTTTCTTTTTACGCTACCTTTAAATTATTCAACAAACAATATTCTTTATCAGTGTATCCAGTTATATTTATGACTTGTCTGATAATCTTTTTACTACATTTTGTCAGTTTCGAGTCTCCTGTACGTTTCCTCTCATCATGTTTTTGGGATTTAACCAACGACTTTTAATCATTTTCCTCCTCTTCAGGACTTTTTTTTTTTTTTTTTTTTAAGGTTCAGTCACCTCCCACCTCCACTCCCTCTCCTCACAGTTTTTTGTGTGTTTTTTGTCTTCCTTAACCTTCCTGTGTCCTTTAACCTTTGACCTCTTGCTGCTCTTCCTCTCTGCCTAGGGTCAGTATTGACCCGGCCAAACGGCAGATGGCCAAAACAGGGCCTGCCATCCCTTCTACCCAGGGAGGAAAGACCCTTAGTAAGTCTTCTGCCCTCCAGTCTCTTATCAGCCTTTCCTTCCTTCCTTCCTTCTCGTCATCCTTCCATGTTTTTTTCCTCTTTTTTTTCAGCCTGTCGTCATGTCATACATTTAAATATTCTTTCCTTCTTCCTTTCTTTCTTTCCTTATTTCTTTTTCTTGTCATGTGTCCACTGAGATAAACTTTTCCGCCGTCTCCTCAGATTCCCGTTTTTTCTTTCAGATTCAGGAGCAGAAGATATAGAGAGTTGTAGGAAGATGAAGATCTAGAGTAAGGGGCTGTTTCAATCCCTCGATCCTCTGAGGCTTAAGTGTCGGTTATGTGGAGGGTCTCACCCACCTCCCTCCCTCCCTCTCCCTTCCCTCCCTCCCTCCCTGGTTTTGTGATTTTCACGGCCTCTCTGACCGACCCGGGACCTGCTGTCAGTCCTGTCTGTTCACTCGTCCTCTTGTTTTTGTCGAGTCCCTCGAGCTGTCAGGAGTTTGGAGTCACTTCCTCCTCCACCCCGTCCTGTTTTTCTGTTCTCCGTCGTGTCAAGAGGAGCAGAGGGAGCTCACTCACTTTAATTTGCTTTTAATCTAATCTGTTACTCAGAGATTTTACCCTCGTTTGTAGTGATTCAGGGGCTGAATGTAAAACTGCCTCTAACACAGAAATTAGACACACAATTGGTGTGTTGGTTTTACTTTCCTCTGGCCACCCTCATTAGGAGTGAGTGATATGGATAAAATCCTCTCAGGGTGTGTGTAACTTTACTATAAAATCATCAGGTTTTTCTCAGCTGTCCTGGTGCAGCATCTCCGACTTCCAAGGTGCATGGAGAAGGGAAATAGTCTGAATATTCGTTGTGAGACTTTATGGTGTGTCCTCGTGGATAAAACTACAACAGAAATGTGTGATTTTGTCTGATTTAGCAGATTAAACCTGACAGTCAAAGTATTTAATCGCATCGATGCATGCAACGTTTAAGAGAATTCATTTATTGTCCACATCTGTAGATATGAAAGGGACAGCTGCCACAGTTTTACCAAGAGAAATGAGACAAGTCTCACAGTGTATATTGTCATATCATCAAACTTTATCTTGACTTGCAGCTTTTATACTCTGAGCTGTTTCTGTTATGAAACTGTAGCTGCAGTTTTTTTATTGTTTCTAGCTGCTAGCAGGTGACATTTATTGAAAGAAACTATGATATACCGTTAATTCAGATCTGTTTTTTTAATTGTCATTGATGTAGATTTTCTCACAGAGAAGTCATGAAGGTTAACAGATTTTAAATGCTTAAATGGGGGTTAAAACAAAGTGTTGCAGCACATTTTGCTTAAAGTCTAAATGAACCTAAAGTCGACTTTTTCTCTGTTTCCACGTGTCACTTCAGTCACAGGCAGAAATCATCATCGGGGAACATTTAGTTTGACTTTCATTTATTTTATTTTTTCATTCAACTTCCAGTTGCACAAAAAACTCAGAAAACCAACAAGAAAATGACAAGAAACCCAATAAAAATAATTAAAAACATCTTAAAAACATCAGGAAATAAAATTGGGCTCTGCAAAAATGTAGTGATGATTACTTTAAATTAACTAATATATTAAATAAAATATAGTCATATTTCGTTTATTTTTATAAAATTCTGTTGTCCAAATTCATTCTCATTTTATATTAAAATGTATTTTAACAGTGGGGCCTTTTCTAGAGCTTTTAACTGCATCTCATGGTCTTCCTCAGTGGATTTATCTCATATTTATTAGTCATATCATAAGTTTTGTTTTTATTCACGCTGAGTAAACTCCAGCCCGTGAAGAAGACCATAAAATGCATCTGAAAGCTCCAGAGCTGTTTCAGTGAGCTGTTTTCCACAGTTTCCAAGGTCAATAATGAATGTAAATGTGATTTTTATCTGCATTTGCCACATTGTTATTTAAATCGTTGTAAAAATATAACTTTAATTTTAACCATATCACCCACCCCGACTTTAAAACCATGTAAAAGGAAATAAAAGGTTGTAGTTTAAGAGATTTTAAATGAGTTTTTAGGGACAAAAGTAAAAGAGGATACATAAAAGCAGATATCTAATAAATTTTAGAGCTGAACCATCGTCTCAGTCCATGTGAATAGTTTCTATTAAAACTTTATTGCTGTTCATCATCACATCTGAAGCTGCAGTTAACGTCCTGAAGCTGCTGTTTTCCGTCGACTCTTCACGCTGTAGCTCATGAGATGCATCTCCGTCCTGCTTTGTGTTTTAAAAGGTTTTTGTTTCTTTCTTTGTCTGCCGCTGTTGGTTCCAGTTCAGGATCACATCACTGTCGCTCTTTATTATTTTTCTGTTTCCCATGATTCCTCACTGATCTTTATGGAAGTCAAACCTTCCATGTCTTTGTATATATTTTTTTTGTTTTGTTTTGCGGTGGTGGCTCTCGTCGTCGTTTCACTTCTTCTCCTTCTTATCATATTTTTAAAAATTCACACTGGAATTGATCTGAAATGATTTATCGTGCACAATCCACATCTCTTTTTTTTCTTCTTTTTTCTCCCTCCTCCCTGTCTGATCTTCTCATGCGCCTCAGAGTCTCAACCGAGTTTGAAAGAAACGGGAGACTTGAGGGCTCAAGGTGAGGTTACCTGTACAACCCCCAACCCCGCCCTCCCCCCTTCGTCACCCACACACACTCCCCCTCCTCCCCAACATGTCGGTCCACCTTTTAGGCTTCAGTTTGTCCTTGTCCTCCTCCTCCTCCCCCTCTCTGCATAGGAACCCCTCTCTCTGCTTGGTTTCTCCTGGGACGTTTGAATGTGTCGGACCGTTCAGAAAGCTGTGTGCTGTATTTCAGCTTTGCCTTTTGAGTGTTTCTTTTTTTATTTTTAGCATTTGCATGGCACTGTACTTGTGTGCTGCTCTGTTAGCATGGCACGTTTGTTTTCATGTCAACCTGAAAAGTAACTTCCAGCATGGCTGGTCGCCTCAGTTACATTCACAGTCACACAGAAAATAAATACCCATCAATCTTTGAAAGACCGAGAGAGTCATTTAAAAACAATTTCACCACTGTTAGCATTTCCAGAATCCTCAAAGACTCTTCTAAACATCTGGATGAAAAAATACTTCATCTTCTCCTCATCTAAGTTTAGATTTTTATATCCTGTCCAGGTGGCTGCAGATGACACAAACATCTATATATAAATTTGTCATTTTACATGAAATGACATGAGGATTTGTTGCTTTTTCTCTGTGTAACGTGATTGTAGAGTTGTGTCATTTTCAGTCTCATGGATACGAGTCACAATATTAAAAATATTGTCTTTGAGGAAACGGTTTATAAACAACTTTTTCAGAGATGGCTGGGTATTTATCTTTGAGAAAAACAGAAGCCAAATGTTGAGAAAGAACATATAACTGAAGACATCAATAAATAATATTGTTAATATTGTATAGTTAAATAATTAAAATGGAGTTTAAAAGAAACCTAAATCGTTACGCTTTTTCTTTGACCTTAAGCAAGTTGCTTAAAAAAATTAATTTAAAAAGCTTATTGTTATTTGTCCTTTATCCATTTTAGTTTTTAACCAACAATGTAATATACTGGTGTTTTCAGTTATATCAGTCACATTTTGTCATTTTCGAGACTCCGTAGCTTTGCCCTGTGACTTGAATGTAATGATAATCGACAAACTGGGGTTAGAAAGTGTCTTGGGTGGAAACAGACACCAGCCACTGTAAATTTAAACTTTATATTTTAAGAATTTAATAATGAAAATCTGACTTATTTGGTGAAACAAAGTGGCTGCTGACTCTCTACACCCACCAGACACAGCTTTAAAAAAAACTATGAGCCAAATCTGCGAAGCTAAAACTTCTCGTCCTCTTCTTCTACAGTCGCCATGTACCTGGGGATCAAAAAGGGGAAAATAAAGACAGTAAACCCCGCTCCCTCAGATTCACTTGGAGTATGAGGACCACCAGCTCCATGGAGCCCTGCGATATCATGCGGGAAATTCGCAAGGTGCTCGATGCCAACAACTGCGACTACGAACAGCAAGAGAGTTTCCTGCTTCTTTGCGTCCACGGGGACGGGCGAGCTGAGAACCTGGTCCAGTGGGAGATGGAGGTTTGCAAGCTTCCCCGTCTCTCCCTCAACGGCGTCAGGTTCAAGAGGATATCCGGATCATCCATCGCTTTCAAAAACATTGCTTCCAAAGTTGCCAACGAGTTAAAGCTATGAACAAAAGGGTTTAAAAGTATACATATATATATCTAGAAGTATTTAAGCTGTACAATCATCCAAGTAGCAGTTTCCAAATGTCTCCTTTTTTAAAAAACAAAATACAGAGTATGTATTGAATATTATAATGTATAGATTAAGGCTTTTGGCAATAATCACTGAATTACCTACTAATATCTCAGTCTATTCTGGCCACACGGGGTCGACATTAACGAGTTGAATATGATTTGTCATGCTGTGAATGTGGACAAAAAAGCATTTCTAGTCTTATTTATTTCATCTTTTTTTTCTCCTCTCATTGAAAAAGAAAAAAATTACGTAGCGTTTTTTGTTTTCAGTGTAAATAATGTATCTTACTTTCAAAGACAGCTTCACTGCAATACTCCATTTTTTTTCTTTGTTTTTTTTTTCCCTTTGTTTTTTCTTTTTGTATTTCGTTTAAAAAAAAAAAAGTAGAGATGATGAGGGAGTCTGTGTAAATGCCCACGTGGTTTAAGGGTCACTCATGTCTCAAATTAAAGTGTCTGTCAACTTGAAATGTCCTTGTCTCACGCTGGTTATTTGTATCCGGACACATGGTCGAGATGAAAATCTAAAAGTATCTGGAACTTTTTCCCAGTATTTAAATATATTGTTCAGTGTTTAAAAATAGAGAAAGAATGAAGCAACACTTTTTGTTGTAGTGTGTTATTTTATGTACTTTTTAAAAGACGTCTGGACACTGCCCCCAAAAAGTTAAAAACTGATTTAGCCCTGTTGTAACCTGGATACACACAGGTAGATGTCTTAAGGATGTATATCATAAACCCCATGCTTTTATTTTGAAGGAGTCTTAAAGGAACACTGTCTGTTGGACTCAACAACTTTTTTTGGTCCAGATTATGTCTGAACTTGTTTTTATAAATTAGCAGACTAAAAAAAGTAACAAAAGCCTCTGCCATTTTGTTTAATCTCTGTAACTGTCCCTGTCAATACAGCTGAGACAGGAAGTCAAACTTTATACCAAAACTGCATCCTACAATTCCCATAATGCAACTTTATAGCATTCAGTGCTATACAGTGAGGACTCCCCAACTAAAATCTGTGTATCGGCCCTTTGAGGTTGTTTATACAATGTGTATTGTATAGTCTCTGAAATGTAACGTAAACATAAGGAAAGTTCTCTTATCGGACATCTGTGCCACACATGGTGATGCGTTCAGGGACAGATGTAGGTCCACTGCACATACATGTACATCTGGGGACAATGGTCTTAGTTAAAGTCTGGACAGTGAAACACTGTTGGTCTGAAACCTTCTGACTGGAGATTTAAACTGGAGCTGCAGGTGAAACTTTGCCATGTGATAAAATTCATAATCTACAGCTTCTGTTTCAGAGCAGATCTACATTATAACAGACTGAAGTTAGAACAGTGGTGATGGGATTATTCACATATGAACCATAAACAGTGTCAGTTCAACTTCAACCAGAACTTTTAATTTCAGATCCGTCTCTTCACCGTACACGAACCGTTTCATTTTAAATACACAAACAAATCCAAACTGTGTAATACAGAGTGCAATCCAGGACAGAGTCAAACATTCATTCAGACAGAGGGGAGAGGGAAGAGGGGGAGGAGGGGAAGGGATAAAGGGGCGAGAGCTGAGGTGTTTAGGTGTTTGGATGGCTTTACTTCTGGGCAGGGCATCAGGTCATCGATGGACTGGCCTTTCTCCAGCTTCTTCTCCATCTCGATCAGCAGCTTGATTCCATCGACCACCATCTGCACCAGCTCCACCTCAGAGAAGCCCAGTCTGTCAGCGTTAGAGATGTCAAACACTCCGCCCACAGCAGCTGTGTCCACGCCACCTGAAGGCAACACGCAGGAACAAAGAGCTTAAGTCACTGTAGTCTGAACGTAGATCTAACATCAGGGAAAGATACTAGAATAAAGAGAAGTGATGGTGAGTTTACCAGTTCCACGTTTCTGGAGCCTCAGCCTCTTGAGAACCTCCTCGAACTTGGCGTGTTTGCTCATGTTGGGCAGCTTCACGTGCACACCTGCGCGCAGGCCGGTGCCCAGGTTGGACGGGCAGGTGAGGACGTAGCCCAGGTGCTCGTTCCACATGAAGGCGTGGCCTCTGTCCTTGAACAGGCTCTCGATCTAAACAACAGAACCAGGCTGATGAGCTGTTCGTACAGTGTTTGATACAAGTCAGTAAAAAGGATAATTAACACAGGAACACGTCCGTCAGCCGGGTTCATGGAACAAAACCTCCCTCTGCAGATTAACGACTTGTTTTGACAGAAACTGACCTTGGTGAGTCCGGTACAGAAGCGGTTGAACACTTCCTTCATGTTGCCTCCTTTCTGCATAGAGATCACACGCAGGTGGTCCTCCTCGTTCACCCACACCAGGAATGTCTTGTTGTCGTTGTGCCTGAAGACAGAGGCAGATACAGAGCTCAGCTTCCTTCAGAATTAGATTTACAAACAGCTGTGTGATTCACGGCTGTGGAGATGAAGCCTCACCAGATGCCCCTGGCGTCGGGCCAGTCGCGGGCCATCCCTGAGGCCAGCAGCAGAGGAGACACTGGCTTGTCGAACAGGAAGTGGTCGTCGATGAGCTGCTGCTGCTCAGCATCCGTCATGTTCTTCAGGGCGTAGTATTTCCCCTTCAGGTCTCCACTCAGGGAGGCCAGAGCTGCAGGAGATCAAGTTAAAAACAAATATCAGAGATGTCAAAAATACTAAAGACTGTCACACAGCTGCTTCAGCCTGTGATGAACTGGTTTGACAGATCAGGTCTAATCTGAAACAATTAGTTGAACTGAAATAGTTTGTGACTATTTTCATACCTGGTTCCAGTTTCTGAATTGAAAGAATTTGCTGCTTTTCTTTGCCTGATGTTGTAATAATCTGGATCTGAGGTTTGGATCAGATCTGGCTGCAAATAATTTGAGATCAGCTTGGTCTTTAGGAAACTGATGGGAATTTTAACAGTTTCAACATTTTGAACCAAATGATGGATCAAGATGAAAACTGGCAGATTAATAATGACAGCAGTTCATTGCAGAGTAAACACACAGCTGAGTCTGCTTTAACTTTACTGCTGTATTATTCCACCTGCTGCCACTAGAGGGAGCCCACTGCCACACTAAAGGCTTCACTGGGCCTCAGACTGGCTCCAGTTATTTTACATAACAGAATCATTGAGCTGAGGCCACGTCTCCATCTGTGTGCTGATGCCTTCAGCACTGACAGTGTGAGGTCAGTTTCTTCTTCACCTTCGATGGAGAGCTTCTCCACAGCGCGCCTCTCTCCTCTGCTGCAGTGTGGCGGCAGGCAGAAGCCGCGGATGCTGCGTCCTGTTCGGACACGGGAGCTCAGAACGTAGTTGGGGTCGAGGTCGTCGCCACCCTGACAGATGATGAGAGCGGTTAGTTTCTGTTCAGACCCACTGTCACACTCAGCCTGGTTAAATGAAAGAGAGCGGCGGTACCTTCAGGTTGTCTGGGTTGAGGTCGGTCTTGTGCTTGTCTGTGGGTTTGTATCCTCCATGTCTGTCCTCGATCACGGGGTCCAGCAGCTCCTTGAAGACCTCGTATGTCTCCTCGTCTCCAGCGACACAGCCCACGGTCATGATGAAGGGGTGGCCTGCACACAGTAGACAGGGTCACAGGAGACAGTGACAGGAAACACACACACAAACATCCTCACTATCTCAATGTGCTGAGTGTCGTCAGGTCTCAGGACTGTGTTACTGTACCAGGATTATCAACCCCTGTCTGAATGACACCATCTATGGTGAAGCCGTTGGGTGTAGCCCTCTCTCTCAGCTTCTTGTACATGTCCTGGGTTAAGAACTTGGCCATGTGGTTGTTGTGCTGACTGAGATCTGGGAACTCGTCCTCAGCTGACAGCCTCTTCACCATCAGCCTGGCCATACCCTCAGAGCTGAACACAAACACAGTCTACAGGGTGAGGGCCAGTCACCTGTCACCTGTCATCAGTTACCAGATAAACCTGAGTTCTGATCCAGGTCCACTCTGTTCTTTGCTAGTCTACACAACAAACCGTTACAGCTCACATTAAACAGAGCAGCGTGGATTATCAGCTGCTGCTCTGCATACATTATGTAACATGGTAATCTTTACCATTTGCTGTAAAGCTGTGCAGTATTGCTCTGATAATGGAGAGCCTTAATAGGAGCAGGACACTTTCTGACTGTTCAGCTCTTCATATCTGTAAACGTCGGTCACACTTTATCCCCTCAGCAAGGTCACAGTGTAAAAAGCTGTTAGTGTTCCCTCGCAGGAACATGAAGCACAGAGCGCCGCTGCGGCCATTAAACGCGGTCGATCAGAGCAGAACAGATGGCTGATTCGCCGAAAAGCCGCTTGTGTTTTTACCTGGGTTATCAACCCCAGTCTGAATGACATCATCCAGAGTAAATCCACTGGGTGTCTGTTTGCTCCTCAGCCGCTCGTACATAGCAGGAGTCAGGACCTTGGCCATATGATTGTTGTGTTTGCTGAGGTCCGGGTATTCCTGCTCCGGAGTGAATTTCATCTTCAGCTGGTTGTGCGTGTTACCGAAAGGCATGGCTGATCCCTGGGCGGAGGATGGAGGGAAGACACGGTGAAAAGCAGCGAAACAAACCGACTGCTGAGTGCGGACAGTCAGTCAAATCTGCAGCTCATTCCGACATGATGGATGTTACAATTTAGCACAAATTACTGAAAACAAATGTGGATAAAACATGCCATATCCCGCAGTAAATTAAATGTAAATGCGTTTAAATTAGCGCAGAAATGTGCAGCAGTTACACTCTTTATCATTGTCTATCATTTTATGAGACTACTCCAGTGTTAACATTAACTAAGGCCGATATGATCAGTCTGTACCGCCCTGCTAGGATCATTTCACCGTTAACAACGGAAGATTTTCTGTCTGTGACGGAATTTGAGTGGAATTAATTCCTACCTGTTGTTGTCGGATGTGTGAACTACTACTACAATCAGGGGTTGATACAAAGATCCCTATTTTTCCGGCCGAGGAGCTCACAAACCACCAGCAACGTCTCTGCAGCTCTCCGGTCAGCCAGAAGCCTTGAGATCGTAATTTATAGCAGACCGTCTCTCCTCCCATTGGTCAGTATTTGTAGTCCATTCATTCAATTGGACGCGCTGATTTGGCTCCAGTGGGGACCCCGTCTACACTTCACTCTACACTTGGCTACTAATTCATATTTTCTGCAATAACTCACAGTTTACAAAGAAAATCTAGTCATATAATTTAATCCAACAAATTTCACCGTTTTCGAGGATCACTCTCCTGTTACAACATCAAATCACTGTTTTCAAGTAACACCATGTAAATCTATAAATTATACAACTAATCAAATTTGATCAGGTGTTTTTTGTTTTAAGGTTTTTATAAAAAACATATGATAAGTTTCTAAAATCCATCACCTTATTAAAAATAAGTAATGGTTTTTGGACTTGGAAAAAAAAACAGTATCCAGCTGGGTTCTACCAATAAGTAAATTTACATCTGATAGTTTAATCTGGTTTATTTAAGGTAATGAAGTAATTCACTGTTTGAGGTCCAGAGAGGTATATTATCATACGTTTCAATACTTCTACTTGCAATAGATTACTTTGAAACTGTGATATTGGTACTTGTACTTAAGAATAAGAGCTGTGTACTTCTCTTCTCCTGTTCATACTGTATTTTACAAGATCCTTTTCTTAACATGCTTCTAGTGCAATGGGAAAAATCCACAGTCCTTGTTTTGTACATAAGTGTATTAGTTGTTTAAACAAATAAAGTGAATTTACAGTGAAGCTTTGGCCTTTTGTTACAATCCTTTTACTACAGCTCAACAGGGGAACACGAAAAGGGAAGTTTATAATGTAAATATTGTAACTTTACCATGTATTTATTTGATTTTGCACAAAATGTTCTCCGTCGTCACAGCTGTTTTAAGAGAACAATGAAAACCCATCGTTTAACTGACTTGTGATTCATTTTTACAACTTAAACACAGTGTAATATTCATATACGTGGTCTGCAGTGAACCCTGATCTACAAATCATCTGCAGAGCCTCCTTGAATCGGCTTCGTGTGCGAGGGGAGGTTACCGATTAGTGCACCGGTTCAGTATCCGGTCCCGTCGACTCAACTTCCCCCGAAAACAACACCACATGTGCGGGAAATGAATGGGTAGCTGTCAGCGCTGTCTACACGCACATATAACGGCGTTAAGAGCAGAAATAGCCGTTTACTGACCATATTTTGTGTTCCTATCAAACACGCAAAAAGACGCCATTCCTGGAGAAGGTAGGTCGAGAGTCTCCAATGGTTCTTTTACTTGCTGGGTGTTTTGAACTTTAACGGTAGCTAACGTTAGCACGTTAGCACGTTAGCTAGTTAACAAGTTGAGCTCAAAATTAATTAAAATCGTCTGTAAAGTAACGTGAGCTTGGGGAGCATTTTGCACTGTGACCCTTTGTATGTTTGAGGTTATAAATAACGTTAATATTTTATAACCCATATTAAAATCGTTACCTAATAACTTAACCGTTAGCTGGCTAGCTAGCCGTTAGCAGCAACGGTGAATCAGCCTGTTAACGTTAGCATCAGTTAGGATGATTAAACTAGGTGGTAACGTTAGAGAAAAGCTAATTCAGGTGTTGTGTCGAAGCGTGTTTCCCCGTTAAGTTGTGTTAAACCTTGGACTAAATGTTTCCCTGAATCTACCTGCAATATTTCTAACTACTACACAATCTTTCCCACCCACTATCTCCTCTACGGTTAAGTTAAACAAAACTTTAAAGTCCTAACGCGAATGTAGGAGGACAGCGATACGTGAAGCTAACGTTATATGAAGTGGAAACAGACTTCGACACAAACCCTCGATTTTCTCCCAACAAATATCAGAAATATATAGTTATCTAATCAGCAATGGCATTCATTAATTAATCTGACTTACAGCTTCTCTAAGTTGTCTGACATGTTTTGGTCCGTTTCTTTCGTGAAGAAGCAGCAAAAAACGAATCCGCCGTCTCCCTGTGTGTCTCTGAGGTTTAGCAGTTAAATGAAACGACCGTTAACCGTTTTATTCTTTTAAAAAATCTACTGGATTTGAAAATTAACGGTCAGTTCGCGAGATACTTCAAAATTAAAGATGTTTCACTCTGGCTGCGGAGCTGTTACCATGGCAACGGGCCTCTAACGGACTGTGGACATTTTTAATATTTTGTAGTCGCTTTGTGTCTCTTTTTGGTCATATTGAGTCTTATTGTAGTTCTTTGATTGACTTTCCAACAATAAAACTTAACAGTCACTTCCAACAGATGCTCTGGTCCAGGATCTCAAGGGGACTGTGTTTCCCAGTTCCCATTTTTCCCATTTGTAACAGCAACTTGAGAGTTGACATTGCTGCAGAGCTTGTCTGTTGTCCAGTTGCATTGTGGGTAATGTAGGCGCCAGGTTTTATCAAGGAATAAGAAAGTGTGGAATAGAAAAGATGATATCTGCTTCTGCTGCATTGATTTATCAATTGTTAGTTTGACACTGTTATTGGATTTTCATGCTGAATCAATCGAGTACTACCACAAAGTGTAAAGCAGGTTTTATTTTTATCTTTTCATTTTGTACCTACCAAATCCCCTAGACCACGACTGAACAAATCTGTGCTGTAAACTGATTATTCATGTTGACGTGTTGTGATGTAGTTAACAGCTTGATTATTTTACCAGATGGCACCTTCAGATGTCTAGATTTGTCAAACCAACAGGCAAAGATATTTAGTTTTATTTCTAGAAAACAGATAAAATGACCTGTCGTTTGAGTCCAGCTTATGTCTGATAGCTTATGTCTGACTTAGCAGATAAACAGAACAATAAATGAGGAAGTAAGCAAGTTGAAATAAACTCTACTCAATAAAGAATTTAAATATCTTAACCATAGCATTAAAGCATATATAAATGATACATTAGGGTTTGGTAATGTCTGTTGATAAATAGTGTTTTGTGTTGACTTGTGATTGGTTTATAAACTCAGTAAAGCCAGCCTGTGTTCATCTTTTACCCTGTTTTAGAGTGACGTGTCCACCATGAGTTTTGTGGAGTATTCAGACTTCATTCAGGACGGGGACGTCGCCATCGTCTACCTGGGCCACGACTCAACGATGCCCGTCAAGGTGCAGCAGGGCGCCCAAACGCAAACCCGCTATGGAGTCATTCGCCACTCGACAGACCTGATCGGTCAGCGTTACGGGTCAAAGGTCACCTGCAGCAAAGGCGGGTGGGTCCACGTGCTTCACCCCACGCCAGAGCTGTGGACGGTCTCTCTGCCCCACCGCACGCAAATCCTCTACACCACAGACATCGCCACCATCACCATGATGCTGGAGCTGAAGCCGGGGTCCGTCGTCTGCGAGTCAGGTGAGGCTGGATTCAGAAGATTTTACCGACAAATACAGATTAAATCAAGAGGAAAATATCACGTAATTTGGTGCAGTGTCTTTGGAAACATCATCAATGAAGCTGAGGCTCATTAGCTACATTGCTATCACAAATTTAACTGTTAAAGAACCTGTGACTACAACTGGAACGCACCATTACAGCCGAAGTCAAAAATATATGTTTTAAAATTTGTATTAGCATGCGCTTATGGCAAAACAAAATGTTTATATTTCTGTTTGTATATGATACAGTTTGAATAAATCACCCCAAAATTCCTGTTAATTCCCCTGGAAAGTTTCTGAAAATTTACCAGAAATTCTTTACCCCTTTACCACACTATTAACGAGCCACTGTTAGCAGTCAGAAAGCTAACCACCAGTGTCTCACCATCACATTCAGATCTCTGCACGTCGCCCTCTCTGAGTCCATATTTGTATTTGTGCAGCAAGAGACGAAGCCTGACACAAACAGAAGTATCCTTCGTACCAAGAGGCTTTCACAAAATGTTCACCGTTTCAAAACGGACATCAAATATGCTATGTTTTGACACAAACTTCCCATAAGTGTAGACTAAATAATACAGTGTTTATACAGGAAGCAGCAGCAGCCTCAGTCCTCTGTCAGTGTTGCTGTGGAGGTCACCCATGTTTCAGCAGCACTCAGAGCCTGATACACAGTCAAAATAGATTCGAAGCATAAAAATATGCTCTGGTTTGTGCATGTAAAGCATGAATGAACTCTTACACTTCCTGTGTAGAGTTATATTGATTACAATAGAAGCCTATCTGTGTTGTGAGACGCACTGTGTAGACTGATATTAAGATGCAGCACTGATTGACTAATTCTCAGTATCAACATCATTTCCCTCTGTGTTCCATTTTAATCTGATTAAAGCTGTGACCTGTGCAGCTTTGCATGTTCGGTGGCTCAAAATACATGGAAAAAAATTATCTTCACTCCCAAGAAATCCTGTAGTTCATTTCCAGATTTTAATATGTGTTATTACCCTTGCACAGCCCTTGAAGGATTTTTATTTTTACAGTGATTTCATTTCAGGATGGGGCCATGGGATGTTCTGTTCTATTTCAGCCTGTATTTTATTATTTGCTAAGGCTTCAAATCTTTTCCCCCGGCAGCTTTATGAAGTGCCTCATTTTAATCTCACACCTTTCCAGTCTCCAGATGTTCTGACACAGAACCTCATCTGTTTATATTGAACGTCGCGGGATAGTTGCAGCTGTGCCTGAGACGATTATGTAATGCTTTGTTCTTTATTTATTTATTTATTGAAATTGCCACTTTTTGTCCTCCCCCTAACCCCCCCCATCTCTGCTTCGCCTTCAGCTCCATCCTCCATTTCCATTTCTTTAATAGCAATCAGTCAGAGTGTGCTGGTTTTTTCATTTCCTCCGGTTGAAGGGCGGTGATGGGGGGATGGGAGTGGACGTTTGTGGTGCAGTGCTTCATCATGTTTTACTGCCAGCAGCCCCTGCGAATGTCGCGTTATTGATCCTACTTAGTGTAAAGTGTGTGTGTGTGTGTGTGTGTGGTGTGTGGTGTGTGTGTGTGTGTGTGTGTGTGTGCTGAGATCGGAGAGGTCTCCCGGGTGATGAATGAGTTGAGTAGGAGATCTGTTTAGTCAGCACATGCACCTGCAGTATAGAGAGGGCTGCACTATCTGCATTGGCATCACATTACTCGGGTGCTTTATTTATGTATATTTAATAATCCTGCGCGCACATGCATGCAGGATTATTAATCCTGGAATAAACAAATGAAAATGCTCGGTTTATTAAATTACTTTGTGAACGTAGCATTTCATTAGCTGCACACACCAGCGCTTGAGTGTCATTATGTGTCGACAAGGTGTTAATCAGCGTTTGTACGGCGCCGTGGTGACTCATAACGCTCAGCCTGATGGTCTATAACCAGCGTGTGCTGTCCTGTGGAGGGGGCGACTTTTTGTGAGTGAGTTATATAAACAAAGCACAGATTAGAGGTGATAATTTTGTTGGCTTTCCTCACTCAGCCCTGCATGCCGAGCCTCCTGAAGGAGTGTTTGGCTGTTTAGGGGAGTCACCTTGGAGGCAGGTTTGACCCTAATTATGGCCCGTATGTTTTATTTTTTCACACCTATCACTGTATCAAGTATGCACAGCAAATACTCAGCGCAGCTCAAGGTCTGCTCATGTTAATGACCTCCATGACAGAAGGAGGAACTTGTAAGTGTTGACGATTTAAAATTTCACTGAAGAGCGACACAGGATACAAGTAAACGGCAGAGGAACAACATGTCCTGTTCACTTGTTTCTGCTTTCCACTCGGTCCCTGCAGCTATTTACCTCTGAACCAATGTGAATCCTCAGATTCTTTGCACAGATAAAATCAGGAGACTCACAGCTTTCAAATAATGTATAATTTAAGGTTGTGTGCTGGTTGACTCCGGTACAGTACAAGAAGTAAAACAAATCACAGGTAGAACTGTGTGTTTTTAAAAGTGGAAGAAAACTCCAGTACAGATCAAGTACAAATACCAAAACATTAACTTTATAGAGCTTCTAAAATCCAAAGATTCAATTCCTTTTCTCCAATAAAAAAATTACTGATCACAAAAATAGTTTGCCAATGTGCTGGCCTTGTATTGGATCAGATAAACTGTCACTGTGATTTTTTTTTTTTTTAAAGACATTTTCTTGTAACTGATGAAATTTCATAAATGTGGTCTCATGACAGTCAAATTTTTGTTACAGAAGTGTTTCCACTCTGACAAAAATAAACCTCTGTGGTTTACACCAGGAGCATGAGATTCTTTGGGCATGAAAAACAGCTTTTGGCAGTTTAAATAAAAAAAAAAATGTGTATCAATTTCTGTATCATCAGCCTTTAAAAACCCACATAATGGCAACAAGCAGCAGCTCCATCCACCTACAGCTTCTCCACAACAACATTTAGGGGTTGAATGCTTCACTGAAGTCCACAGAGACCGAACTGGGCTAATGATGGCAAGACTCGCTCTCTTCCTTTTACTTTCTAAATTGCCTGCCGGGATATCAAGTTCCTCAACCTCTGTCCTGGTTTTGCTTCTCGTCCAGCCAGCCACCGTCGCTGTATCTGACACAGATGGGGAACAGAAAGCAGGGACAGTTCAGGTCAACAGTCAGACTCAGACTCGGCCTCCCTTCCCCCCACCACGTCTTCGTCCTCCTGCATCGCTGCTTCCTCTTGTACAGCAGCTGCCCACTGACTTGACGCAGATTAGAGACGTCGACATGAGTCACGGGTTTGCTTTGACCATTTGCATCAAAGCAACGCTCTCATTAAAGGGTAATTCATCACTGTTTGAGTAATTCACTGTCCTCTGTCACACCTACACAGCAAACTGTAGAGGAAAGACACAAACAGTCCCATGAATTTTAAATCTTTAAAGCTGTATCCATTATAAAGAGGCAACTGTGACTGTGGACTCCACTTCCTGAAAACACGTCCGCCAGATCAAACCGATCTATATCAGCCAACACTGCTACAGTGCTCATTTTTATTGGCTGGTGGCTCCGACAACTCTGGGAAAATTTCTTGACAAAATTTGGACTGTTTGTCTTGAAATTTCACACAGATGTTGATGATGCCCAGAGGACGAATACGACCGACTTTCTGGATCGCCTGAATTCTCATCTCATGTGCTGCCATGAGGTCAAGATGTTGATTGTGTTGTGTGTCCAGCAGCCTGTAAAAGTGAGTCACAACATGACTCATCATTGCAAAACAGCTGCTCGGACCTCAGGACCTCACATTTTTATGCTTCCATGCTGGTGACAGCTGTGGCAGGAGGCGCTGTGTTTCTGGGTCGTCTTTCCATCCGTCCCCCTTTCTCATGAAAGCAATATCCCAGGAATGTTGATGTGGACTCAAGGAGAAACTGATTTAGATTTTGACGGTCAGAAGTCACTGTTTTGGGCCATAACTCAAGAATTAATTTGCTAATGGAGTGGTGCAGGAATGAGTCCTAAAACCAGGAAGTAAGTTAGCATGTTAGCACTTCCTGTTCCCTCATCCCAAAGTCAATGGCTGAAATAAGGTCTGTGGTTTTAACAAAGCTCAAGACATTTTCATGTTTTATTCTACAACATAAAATACATTAGAAAATACCTCGTGATTTTTTTAAAGGTTTTTACATGTCTTAAAAAAGGTTGTTGCTCACTAATCACTAAATGAAACGGCACAGGTTGTCGACACCAAACACGGAAACCTTTACAGGTTTATAGCCTAACATTAGCTTTTTACTTCTGGACATTGTATTTAGGTTTCAAACATCAGAACAGTGGTGTTGATTTGTGAAGATTATCTTGCAGAATCACAAACTTTAGTTGGTGGTGGAGCTTATCTGCAGTAATCCAAAAACCAATGAAAAAATCCCGTTGGCTTTTTGTCGAGGGAACCAGGGTTGGAGTACAAAAATACGTCACCCCTGCACCATTCTGTTTAGAGTTTGGTGGTAAAAGGTCACTGTTTTTGGCCGTAACACGAGTTAATTTGCTAAAAATAACTAAATTTGTCTTACTGGTTAAAATGATGAAATGAAGATTTTATATCCACCAGGTCAAAGATTAGAAAACACTTTTCTGACCATTGTTTTCTCGAACAGAACAGGAAATTGTGACCATATCTCAGTGACACTAATCTGTTGTCCCCACCTTCAAACTGAGAGTATAGATCCTCTGTTGCCTCCTACTTGCAGCAACATCCATATTTGCAGCATTGTCTACTGCCGTGGCTGCAATCTGCTTTATAGGCCAAGCCTGCGAACACATACTGTACAAGGAATTTGGCGGAGGCATACGACCACGAGGCGGTAATTCTAGTTAATTTCTGAGAGGGTTTGTCACAGTTTTCTCTGTGGTTTTTTGTTGCTGTGTAGTGGGATTGTTTTGTGCCTCGTCATTGCTTCCAGCTGTTTTTTTGTCTTTTTGTTTCCAGCACTCGTGTTTTCTGTCCTTTACCGTGTTCCTTTTCCTGATACTCCTCTACACCGATGCCCTTTTTTTTTCCTTTTGTAGTTTAAAATACTTCCGCATAGCTGACGCTCGAGGCATTTTTCCCTCCTTCTCTTTATGTGTCATATCAGATTGTAACTTCTGGTTTTTTTCTTCCCTACACATTTTTGCCTTGCGTGTCTTATATAAACACATGGAAGTTAAATGTGCTGCAGCTTGGAAATTAGTGCAAACAGATGAGGAGCATTCCTGGGTTATCTGACAATCTCTGTTTGACATTAGCACTGATTGTCTCACGTTCGTCTCTGGTTACAGATGCACAACTAAAACACCAGATCCCTTTTATCAAATTCATGCTTTCCCAGACTCCGATGCCACAGCTGATGAAAAACCGTGCCAGTTTTAGAAGACGGGTTAAAAACTTGTGCCCTGGACTCACTTTTCATTTTTTATTTAAACAGTTTTGACATGTTTTTGCACAATACTGCTGATGCTGAGTGTGTTTCTGGTGGACCTGGCTGTTTTCCATCCTTTACATCTATAACCGGGATGGAAACTGAGCCCGCCAGCACCCTGGCATGAAGCCTGAGGTCCAGAGTCGGTCCTGTGCTGATTGATCGTCTGTTTATATGCAGATCGAGTTTAGACGGTGTCGGTGCCCATCACTCCGACAGATCTCTGTCGGAGCCATGCAGCCGTTTCCTGCCAACAGTAAACTCTGCTTTACAGATGATGGGTCGGCATGTGAGTGTGTTTGTGTGTCTGTGACTCAGGCTGTGTAGCAGTGTTTCAGTGTGAGGCTGCAGTTCGTTGTTGTAGTTATGTTGGATTATAAGGCCATTTAAAGTTACTGTGCTGCAGCAGAGCACTTAAGTAGAAAAATAGAATTTTGTTGTTGATTAGTGCTGAAACTAATGGTTCATCAGTGATTAATTTAATTGATTTATTAATCATTTAACAACTGAAACCCATTCATTCTTTGGTTCCGGCTTCTCAGTCACATTTGACAGATTCACCTGTAATTAAACTGGTCTTTAGTTGCAGCTTTATACACAATGTCTGAATCAGTTTACAGTTACACAAGGTATTAAAGAAAAACAAAAACATAGGAACTCCACCCAGATTTCCACCAAAAAACATTGGGTCTCATGTAAGAACCAATCTTCCAAACAGATTTTGAGTATTATTGAGTTACTTGAGTTGTTTGGGCCTTTTCATATGAGTCATGTACAAATAGTCTTCCTTTCCTCACAAGGGAGAGACGCTTATCTGACTTCAGAATTATAAAACCTTAACCTGAATTCATTTAGAGTTCAAATGTTTGCCAAAAGGTCAGAATATACTGGAAAAATACCTGTTGTAATTTCAGAGTTTGATTCCACATGTGTTCAGATTGCTTGTTTTATGCAACTGACTGTACAAAACCATCATTTATAACAAAGAAAAGCATCAAATCCTCACATTTTATCATCTGAAACCAGAGAATGTTTGACATATTAGCTCAAAAAATGATTGAAGCAATAATTAAAATAGTTACTGATAAATTTTCTGTTGATTGATGGACTCATCACTTCCACCAAATTTCATTGAAATCTATCAAGTAGCTTCTGAGAACTTATAGATAAACAAACAGGACTGAAAACAAAACTTCCTAGATGGAGATAATGGCACAGTTTAACACAACAACACCACAAAAACACAACCTCAAAAACTGAATCCACATCTCTTAACACAGTGTCTAAAAACAGCAATATTCCCTATAGGACTTTTGTATTGGGTTGTATTTTTGTTAGACCGTCTCCAGTGGAGAGAATGAGGTTTACTTTATCACCAGATGAGGTAGTTCCAATGGAAACCTTATCTGCCTCTGTGGTTTTTATACGGGACAGTTGTTTATTCCTCAGCTTTGCATCTGCTCATTTACATTTCTGTATCCTCATTCCTCTTCTGGTTCACTACAGCCGTCAAAACCCATCCGCAGTTTCCCTATTTACTGTTGTTTCCAGCCCCCAACCATCCGGTTCAGCAGTGTTGAGGTTTTTTAGCAAGTCAAAGTGCTGCTGTGGGGTAAACATTGCCCTCTTTGTCGCCATGCGAACAAAGGCGGTGGTGACGTAATGTCAGGAGAAGGAGGGAGGGTTATGGAGGATGGGATCTATCTGCTGGCCCTCCATTCCCCCGCCTTTACTGCAAGTCACGTGACCGGAGTTATTTCTCTTCTTGTAAGAAAAAAAAAACAAAAAAATCACACACACTCACATCACTCTTTCACAAACTGTACATTAGCGGGCATTGTTTACAGCAGAGAGACCGACACAGCTGATTCCCAGGCAAAGAAGGCCCACTCAGAAATGTAGCATCCACTTACCAGAGAGAAAAGCAGTGTGAAGCAGTGGGTGTGTGTTGTAGTAACAGCCGTGAGCTTTTTGTTATGGCTGTGTGAGGAGGCACAACAACGTCTAAGTTTTCTCAGATTACATGGGTTTATATTTGATATGAGAATAACTGAGGATTGGGCCTCGTCTTTCTTTACAGTGGATTGTAGGTGACAAGCTTTATTTCAAACATGTTAAAATTAGATTTTGCAGCAGCTCGAGAACTGGGTCATGAGTAATTTTGTTTTTGGACATGTCTGTGTGATGTTAACGCACACTCACGTGTATTTGAGGCTATAGTTGTGACCTCTCTTATTTTCCTTTAAAGGATAACTCTGTTTTTTTTTTTTTTAATCTGGGCCTTTTCCCCATGTTTCGAATGTTAATTAAGAAATGAAGTTAAACAGTGTTTTGTCAATAAAATGTCAGAATATACTGAAAAAATACCTGTTGTAATTTCAGATTTCGATTCCAGATGTGTTCAACTTGCTTGTTTCATGTGGTCAAGACATTTTATGAGCTGAAACTGCAAAATGTTTGGCAGATTAGAGCAAATCCAAATTGATTGAAATGATTAATCAATTATCAAAATAAGAATGTCTTGTGTTTATTAAAGAGTAAAATCCTTTTTGTTTAACCAGTGTTTGTTTATCGCTTCGTTCAAAACCACCAAACTCCATTGACAAAAACAGTAATTTTACCTGGAGCTGCTAGAATACTACAGCCTCGACTGGTTAGTTTGTTTGTGTTATTGTGTGGTACTTTTAGGTAAGAAAAGGACCTGAATACTTCCTCCATCACTGAAAGACACTCAGTAACAGAAACAAACTAACAGAACGTTGTGTTGGTATTCTGGCAGCTCCTGTTTTCTGCTCTGTAAAATCACTGTTTTTGTCAATGGAGTCTGGTAGGGTCTGTTTTACCTTGTATTTAAGTCCCTGCTGTAGTCATTAATCCTCCCTGTGTTGCTACGTTCCAGGCACAGGTAGCGGCTCTCTCTCCCACGCCATCCTGCGCACCATCGCCCCCACGGGTCACCTGCACACGGTGGAGTTTCACCAGCAGCGGGCGGAAAAGGTGGCCGAGGAGTTCAAGGAGCACCGCGTGGCTCACCTGGTCACCGTCCGGAACCAGGACGTGTGCAAAGACGGGTTTGGGGTGACCGGGGTGGCGGACGCCGTCTTCCTGGACATCCCCAGCCCCTGGGAGGCGGTGCGGCACGCCAAGGCTGCCATGAAGAAACAAGGTAAGACACACGGTACACACATCCACATCAAAGTACGTCCACTAAAGTGGTTTGTTTTGCCACTGACAGGCTCAGATTGTGATTAGAATTATCTGACGACATTATGGATAAGACTTCTACAGAGATAGGACCTTTTCATTAGCCATAAACACCGCTTTTTGTCTCAACCAGACTCCATTGACAAAAGCAGGAATTTAACCGAGCAGAACATTCCAGCTGCTGAAACACTGCAGCCTCAGTCTGTTAGTTCATTAAATTACTGTGTGGTACTTTTACTCATGTAAATGATCTGGATACTTCTTCCACCACTGAAAGTCTCACTATAACACAAACTGACCGAGGCTGTAGTATTCCAGCAGCTCCTGTGTTCTGCTCTGTTAAATTACTGTTTTTGTCAATGGAGTCTGGTATTGATTGCTGGGTACAGATCAATAATTTACAGATTCTAAGACGTTCTGTCCCTTATTTTGCTCCAAAATACCAGAGTTATCCTTTCAGCTGTCGACATATTTTCTGTCACACCACAGCGTATTTATTTGGCATATTTTCCCGTCTAACTGAAGCCAAAATGTGATTTTTGTGCAACAAAGCTCTCATTTTAGGCTCAACGTTAGTATTAAATAAAGGGCTAATTACAGGGGAAACATGAGTGAGTGAAGGCCTCTGGGGTGCTCTGTCGAGTTAATGAAATAAATATCAGGTATTTGTCGATATGTGCGGCACGGTCACAGAGGAACACTCACCACCACCTGATGCTGACTTTTCTGTGACTCGTCCTGGCACAGCAGGAACATGACAGTGACTGAGCGCATTTTAAAATACCAGCCAGTGAATTTTACCCCCCCACCCCCTCACCCCGGCTGCACCGCCTCGCCATGCGCTCCCACATCGATCCTGGCCGCTGCACGGCTCTCATTAACTTTGTCCTTGTGTGGCCATGTGTCAGCTCCTGGTCACAGGGGAACGGTATAAAGTCAGCCGGCGAGGCAGAAAGCACGCCGGGGTGTCAGGTTAGCAGGGGGCGGTCTCTGTGACAACCGGGACCGGCAGCATGTCCAGGCAGGTCGGCGGCTCACTGAGGTGGTCAGTGTTTAGAGGTAAAGTCAGATTATTCAGGCACAGCACATAGCAACAGACCATTTATCACTCCTGCAACTTTGTTTTGGAAGAAGTGCAGAAGCTTTGCAGGAATTTCAGGAAATCTGCAGCTGTTTATTTAAAGTCTGAGGCGTTTTGATTCATCGTGAACACAAGCTTGAGGTCAAATCCAGATCGCATCTAGTCCAATCAGGTCTGGTAGGGTCCCAGTCTGTACCTGAGTGGATGTAAATGAATTCTCTTTAACCTTGTGATGCATTGTCAACAGGTTTTTTGAGGCAGACTGAGATCATGAGCTGTGAAATGCAGGACAAATGTCATTTATTGCTGCTCATTAGCTCATTAGCATCCTCACGCTGCTGGTGTAACTCCTCTCTTTCTGTTTGGGTCTCTTTAATTATTTTATGTGGTAGTGACGATGAAGACAGACAGGAAGTGTGGACTCAGAGAGAAGGGGAATGACCGACCGGCGGACAGGGGAATCTGCACCCTAACCACTCGGCTACCGGGTCGCCCAGTTTTGGACCAGTTCTATCTGGTCCAATATTCTCGTCGTGCTTGTTTCATTTCGTCCCTCGTGATCTGCTTTACTGTGTGTTTACAGACACAGGGAGCAGGGAATGAAAACTTGCAGCTTCTCTCTAGTTATTTTTGGTGCTTTGACCTCTGTTTAGATCGAAACTTGGCAGATTTAGTTCCTTAGGTTTAGTGAAAACTCTTCACACCTTGACAAAACTTACACAGGAGAGTCACAGGTTTTAATCCAGCACAGACTGCACGGGCCCAGGCCACAAACCGAGGCAGTTCAGCTTCTTCAACCTGGGTTTAAATCCCATTCAGACAAAATGACAATAAATTACAATCTAAATCCCTCGCTGTGAGGAAGTTATAGGAGCACTTTATTGGACGTATTCTGAGACCCAGTCGCCATCTGGATTACACTGCAGCAGCTGTTCTGTCTGCAGATTTCTGTCCCTATCAAGTCATTTACACCCAAAAACATGAGAAAATAAGGTTAAAAATACCCGAGTTATCCTTTTAATGTGGATCTGTTGCATCCTGGCTGTGCTTGTGCTAATCTGAGTGAGTTTACATCAGTGTTAGTGTAAAGTCCTCAGTACTTTCATAATGGTTGAAATAAACAACATCCTGCCAACGCAAACACTGAAATCCTTTCACTACAGTCCATTTATCCGATGAGCTGACTGTCTCATTATTGAAACAGTCATCGCTGTTGAGGGATCAGAGTTTTATGAGTCTGAAAGCTAACGTTCCTCAGGCTCATAAATGCAGCATGATTTTAAAAACCAAGCCCCAATATGAAGAGGAATGCAGGAGGAGCAAAGATGCTGCTCCCCCACCTCTTCTCTGACTCCCTTTTATGGTGGCACTGCTACATATTCCTTTCATGACCCGAACACACACACACAAATACAGATACAGATAAATAGAGTGCAGCCATTGTAGAAGCAGTCCCATGACCATACAGGGTTATGCTGCAGGGAGAGAGCTGGTGAATGTGGCTCCGTAAGGAAAGGCTTGATTTACTTCCCGCTGCTCGGACTGGATGTTTTCTCCAGAGAGCCGGAGCCAAGCTGAGCACCGCTGCTCCAAAATGCCTCAACAGCCGGAGACCAGAGGACGGAGAAGTTAACAAAAGAGAGTCAGAGGTGTCGTGTACCTCATGGGTGGGAGGATAGTTTGAGCTCAGAGTGAAAAATTCAGACCAGTTTTCAGACGTTTTCAGAAAGAGGCAGGTGCACTTTACCACTTAACAGTCAATTGCCACAATTTGCATGAAGAGCTGCACCTATTCCCAAGGTCATAACTCCGTCAGATCTGAACACACAGACACAGTGAGAACAATTTTAGATTCATCGGGGCATAAACTTTCCAAGGATGTTATTATCTCAGGTGTTTATCACGGATAAACATCCATAAATCTGCTTCAAAATCCTGGGAAAAAAACTGCAGAACTTGCTTGAGAAATATCACAGTTTTATTTTTTCTCTAGTATCAGAATAATCCAGTGATAGCTGTCAGTATATCCATGGATACACTGCAAACAGGAGCTGCTAATAGCTAATTCAGCATACTTTAAATGGTGCCACTTTGTCAAAATGTAAACAAATAAAGGCTAAATAAATCCGTACATCCATGACAGACTCCCCAAAGCATTATTGGATTACTGTCTCCAAACATTAGGTTGGTTGATATCCACCAAATAAAAGTAAGATCAGTGATATTTTGATGAATAATAATAATGAGGCTGTAATTAATGATTATTTTCATTTCAGATTTATTTTTTGATTGATAGATTTTGCATCTGTGAAACCTCAGAAAACAGTGAAAACTGAAGTTAATAATCTCCCAGAGCCCAAAGTGATGTTTTCACATAGTCTTTTGAATTCACCAAAATGTTCAGTTTACTGCAACGTAAGACTGGAAAAGTGGCAAATTCGGGGTTTTCCACAAGTGCATACAACTTCAAGCTGGTGACAGAAGTAGTCGGTTTGATTGCGTTATTAAACAACTCATTTTTGCATTCAGATTCCTTCAGTGTTCATGGTTCAGGAGGTTTTTCCCAGGAGCTGAATTATCGTCAGAGGTCTCCTCCTCCTCCAAAACAAACAGACCCGATAATAATGATTGGAAAAAATGCTGAATTAAGTAGTGTTACATTAAAAATCTGTTTTTCCAACTGAGCTGCTGCTAACGTTAGCTCAGCGCTTCATGTCGAGAGCGGCTGTTTGCTCAGGTTGTTTCTTTGATTACTTAATAAAAAATCCATCATCTGGTTTAAGATTATAGTTATAACTTTATAAAAAGTGAGAAAGTAGTCGGCTGAATTTGTTTTAATATCTGGCACTTATGGAAAACCCTGCAAATTCTCATAATGGAGAAGCTGGAACCATCAGATATTAGCTTAGAAATGGACATAAATGATTAAATGATGATCAAAATAGTTCCTAATAGTTCCTCTGTCCATCAGCTAATGAAATAATTGACTGATTGTTTCAGCTGCAGATCTTTTCTCAGTCTCTAGAGAAAGAAAAGAGTTGCTGGGAGCTGGTTTACTGCAGCAGGCCAGTGAAATATTTCTCTTCTTTTTTTTTTTCCTCCAAGTTGTAATTCTGCTAATGTTTTGGCCTGCAGCCCGGCCCTGTGTTCAGCTGTTCCTGAGTCCTGGCAGAGCTAAACCCCCCACTCACCCTCCTCCCAGAGTCTTATTATGCAAGTTTTGAGCAAACATGTCCCGTGAACACAAATACTCGAGATCCCCGAGCTTCACCGTCAGGGCTCATTCTGCAGTTTGATGCATGGAGAGGTCCTGGTTGTGGACGTATGGTTGATAGTCGAGTCTATTAATACCAGCTTGAGACGCCCTTGTTTAATCATCAACCCGACCCCTCCCCTGTGTGTCCGTCCCGGTTGCCAGGAGACCATTGAGTTGTGTTTATGGCAGTCAGGAGGGAGAACACTGGTCCTGTTAGCTGAAGGAACGACTGCCATCTGAAACATCCCCGAGTCTCTCTGCACTGGTTTCTCCAACACAGTGAGCTCTTCGACGAAGCACTGACTCGATCTTTACTTCGAGCGCTGCCTCTTCCTCTCTCACGTTTTAAAGTGAAGCTAAATCTGGATCATCAGTAAGGAAGCAAAAACACTAAATTCTGACCAGAAAAACAACAAAACTGAACTTAAATCAGCTATAACTACAAATTATAAACATATTCACCATCATCATCATCAAATATAAATCTAGGGTTGGGGTTCGGTAGCATCTTATGATCATCTCATGAAGTTTAGCTTTAATGCATGTTTTCAACTGTAGTCAAAGGTTGGTACGGTACATTAGGGTTGCCATGGTAAATTTGTTTTACCATTGTTACACGGCATTCAGTAACACACCGATTACATAACTAGCCTACAGGCCCCACTGTCCTCTTTGGTTCATTTTCATGTATCAGCGGTAGCACCCACGTTCATCAAATAAAAAACTAATTTGTTTCTTTGTTGGACAGTAACAATAACTGTAAATTGAAGGGAGTAGTGGAGGGTTTGGTGTCAAAGCGAAAAGCAAAAGCTCCTCTTTGGTGCTATTTCAGTTTTAAACCCAACATCAAGAAGGAACCGGATGACATTAATGACTCTATTCAATTCAATAGAAGAGAATAGGAACAGGAGAACATAGCATAAGTAACACCAGTACTAATAAAGTATAACAGCAGGTGTTGAGCAGGATCGTAGGAGCAGCAGGAGGCTCAACATCACAGACTGTAGAGGCAGAAATACCTGCAGAAAGAGACAGAAGAAAAGATAAATAAAACTACAGAGGAAATAGTTAGAGACGTGTATTTATGAAATATGATTACGTACAGATAGAGAGAGAGAGAGAGAAGCTCAGTGCATCATGGGAAACCTCCCGGCAGTCTAGGCGTATGGCAGTATAAGTAAGGGATGGTTCAACCAAGCCTGAGCCAGCCCTAACTAAAAGCTTTATCAAAAAGGAAAGTTTTTAGGCTGCAGATGAAGGTGGAAGCACCTTCACACTGTGGTGGTCTTGTTTACTTGTTTACAGTTTGATTTGTATGTACATGTAGGAGGTTTGAAGCAGTAAAGCAAGTAAACATCATACTCTAAAACTGTACGAGTATTATAATACGCCTTTAATTAGCGCTCAGTTCGTTACACCTAATCCCTGTCATCTCCAGCTCTTCACTCTTCAGGTCAGCCGGTGAAAGTTTTCTTGGCTCGTTGTTTTCCTCCCGCTGCGATCACCGCAGGGTTTCATTTAGAGACGAGAGGCGGCGGCTGGTCGGCGATCTCTGTTTATTAGAGCGCTGGCTCATCCCCTGATGATCCACAAACTACAGCCTGGAGCCCAACAGGTCACAGGCCTGCTCTGTGTCCTGGGTTTCCCCCGAGAGACGGACTGGATTTCTCCCTCAGTCCATATTAAGTTCATAAATCTGGTTTGGGTTATTTGTCTTTTGTCCATGGTTGTTTTTAAAGCAGAATTATTTCAGACAACACGCAGAGAAAACACTGAAAAACAGACCTTTGTAATGCTTGGTGGAAGATTTTCTTGGCCATGAAAGGAGGGTAAATAGTGTGATTATTCATAAACCTTCTATTTCAGTGGGGCTCTCATTAAATTGGCTTCTTCTGTTCCCAGGAAGTTGAGTGTTTCTCTGTGTGTGTTGGCCTCAGAGGAACAAGGTGAACAGAGATCCTGGGTTAAGTGGATCTGCAGTGACCTCGTATTGATCTTTAAGAGAATCTCTGGGAGTAAATTACAGCTGCTCTCTGGTATCTGTTCCTATTTATGGTTCAGATGATCCCAGAGTTTGTCGAGAGCAAGATGTTATTGCTTCTGGCTGTGTTTCACTAAATGGAATGTTTTTAACGTGAAGCGTTGTTCGGTTAGCATTATGCTGCGTTCAACTTCAGGGGGCGTTCCAGCTGAAACTTCCGACTAGGAACTCTGAAATTCCGACTTCCAAAAACTGGAATGCACAATTGATTTTGTTGCCTTGTTCCCCCTCTCTCTCTCTCCAGGAGGTCGGGTGTGTTCGTTCTCTCCGTGCATAGAGCAGGTCCAGAGGACGTGCGAGGCTCTGGCGGACCAGGGCTTCGAGGAGATCAGCACCGTGGAGGTCCTGCTGAGAGTCCACGATGTCCGAACCGTCTCCCTGCCGCTGCCGGACTTCGGCCTGGACCCCTCCGCTCAGACTCGGCCCGACGCCGGTGAGAAGACGCCCCCCACCTCTGCACCAAACCACGCCGCCGTCACCCTGAAGACCACCACCCCTCCCAGAGAAATACCAGGTCACACAGGTTACCTCACCTTCGCCACCAAACCAAGAACCTAAAGCTCAGAAACCGGAGTGATTTTCCTCCAACACAGTTTATAATCCCTCGCTCGAGTCTATTTCCCTTGTACATTTATAAAACGGTGATAATCCAGAGGGGGGGGTACCAGGTTCCTCCAGGTCCCGGTTGGCACTGCAGCACCGAGAGGATTTACAGTTTTGAGTTACATAATTCTGTGTTCCTGTCAGTTTGTTGCTTGCATCAAGCGAGAGTGAAAATCAAGTCGACAGCGAATTTCATTTGAGAGGAAGTTACTCGCCTCCCCTTTTGTAAAAATTACTTTTAATCACAACTTTCATCTGCAGGGGCAAGAAATCCATTTATTTTTTATCTTTATTTGAACTTTTGTATTCAAGTAAATACAATAAATGTGTGAGAAAAACCATGTTTTCCTTGTTCTGTTGTTCGACAGCATCAACAGCAGCAGAAAGAGGAAAACCTGTAAATGAAAGATCAAAGGTTTAATCCCCCTAAAGTGCCTTTGAGCAAGGTATCAGTCAGCTAGCAGATCAATCATGGATGAGTGCTGTTGTAAAAATACAACACACTGTTAACTTGCAGGCGTCTCCCTGCAGCTACACTCCCTCCACACCAAAAAAGGTTAGAGACACCGGCTGCAGTTAAACACACGAGGAGCTTCGGTTCGCCTCCTCCCAAACTCCCACCTCCACCTTTCAAAACCAAACTGACCGACGGCACCGTCGAGTGTGTTCGGTTGAGGTTTCCCAGGTTTCCTAAGCACCGGAAAATCATTACAGCCGTATTTAATTTAGGCTCTGTGTGTTCTCATTCATCTTTTGAGGAAGGGTTTACTTCCAAAGAATAACTGGAAGACAGCGTTTCCGAATGTCCCATGTTTAAAATCAGCTTTTTCGGATCATATCCTATTAAATCAGTCGCTGTTTTTTTTTAGTTTTCTAACACCCGACTGTTGCTGCTGTTATTAGTCAAAGCCTCCTGCTACATTTAGAGACAGTCGCTCTGTCGATCGGGGACGGTACGGTCCCGTCAACGGTGTAATCCCAGGCTTACTGTGGGTTATAAAAAGCACTGAGGTTGTTTTAGTCTACTGTGTTGGATTGTGTGTGAAGACAGGTTGCATGCGAGTGTGTGTGTGTGTGTGTGTGTGTGTGACCGAGTGGCTGAGCGAGAAGGCAATTTTCCACTTCTGGAGCGGGCCAAAGACCAACTCCAACAGCAGCCTTGGAATGAAAAATATTCAGTTTTACCATCAAGGCAAAAAAGGAAAAAATCAACAGTGTGTAACTAGTACTTTTTATGAAGTTATTTTGGAGTGAAGTCGGGAAATCGCAGGTCATAAATAAGCCCCCTGTTGGTTCTGTTAAACAGTGGAAACAGGGAAGTCGTTGAGTTGGAGAAATGACTGTTTGGGTGTCTTTAGTTTTCTGGTTTGTGTTCCCACATCAGCGGGGAGTGTGTGTGTGTGTGTGTGTGTGTGGGTGGAGGAAGTGAGTAACGCTCCCTGTCGAGGAGGTGGGTGTTTCTGTGATTAAACCTGGGTTCGTCTTGTCGTTGCAAAGAGAGAGAAACAACTGTGAATCTTACAGCTGATCAGTCAGTAAAAGTTACTGGCTTGTACATTATCAAATATCGTACTTATAATTATGCAATTACTTGGAAATAACTTGTTTTATGATCATTTAAAGCCTGAAACAATCAACAATGGATCAAAAGATGCTGTCTGTTTTGTGACAGAATTCCCATCGGTTTTAGCGACCATTTTAGCGTCTTTCAGCTCATTGTTTTGGTGGCGATCGGCAGCTGTTTCCAGAGAAAAAGTTCTAAAAAACCCACTGTACAGCAGCAAACAGCTGACAGACACAGTTAGAGACCAGCTAAAGGACATAGTGGAGCATTAAAGCAGCTATAAACCCAGATATTTACCCGAGGAGGTGGTGGAGACCAAAAATGGAGCTCAAAGAGAGAGTGTGGACTCAGATCAATCAGGTGCACAGAACATTCGCCTTATCAACATATCAGTGTTTTATTTCCAGCTTGTTCTGCTGCTGCTTCTGAGTGGCCAAACATCAATGAATGCAGCTTTAAGTCTTTCTTTCTGCAACATCACATGATGTAGCTCTTAAAAGAAGAAAAATGTTAACATAGGATGTCAGAACTTTAAATAATTTGCTGAGGTAGAAAAGTTGGTCCATTATTTACTGTGAAGGTCAAGATAAAATGTAAAAATAAAACAGAATGTATAATGACGCTGTCGTCATGTGTAGGGATGAAAAATGGCGGCAGATGAAAACACCAGCCCTCCTGCGACCCTCAGGTGGAAGCTAAAGCTAAAGCTTAGTATCACTGTTTATCTCATAGATTTGTATTTTCTTTCACCAATTTTCTGGAACTTCGTTTAAGATTTGTCCTTTTTGATACAAATCAAATTTATTTTACAAAACTCAAAAACTATATAGACTGCAAAAAATGATTTGTAGACAGGACAGATCCTTTGGAAATCATATTTACTCCTCTTTCATCTCCTACCAGGAGGGTGACAATAATGTTTTCCTGCAGTCAACTTGTTAACCCTCCATTAAAGTTTCTCTAGTCAGCTTCCAGAAAACTGAGTCATGTAATTGAGTGAAATAATGCCCGAGCACTCAGAGGAACCATCCCACCTGCAGGCCAGAAGCAGCAGCAGCAGCAGTAGCAGCTCCGGAGGGTCTAATCTGCCCCCGGCCGAGGCTGGGAATAGCAGCTCTGAGCTGCTGGAAATCCTGCCGCTTAATCAGCTTGTGTTTCTGCCCTCCTGAGCCTGAGCGCTGATACCCGGCGAAACATCCAGGGCCTGAAGCCACGCTGCCAGAGAGCGAGGGCTGGAGAGGAGGGCATGCACGAGATCGCACGGCACGCGACGAGATCACGGCGAGGCGAGAGGGAGTGTCAGGATTCACCAGTTAATGTTTGAGCTCGGCCAGGACGGGGACAGGAAACTGGACACAAAGTCGACTCTGAGTCGTCGTTTTCCAGATTAAAATAGTTGAGGTTTTGATGGTAACTGAGCTAATGACTCAGAGGGAGGAGAGGGCACCGAGGTTAGATGGTTTTATGTTCAAGAGAAGACTTTAATTCATATTCTCTGTCATTTTTCTCAGTTAAAACAAGTTTTTAATGGAGTTAAATGAGAGAAAGTGGTTTGCAGGGAGAGAATGAATCAGAATAGGACATAAAAAGTAGTTTTTGAGGTTATAATAGTTGAGGTTTTGTTGGTATTTAATCTTATAATCCAGAGAGAGTGGAGGGCACTGAGGTTAGATGGTAATATGATGGAAAGAGGAGACGTAAATGGCTTATTTTCTAGCAGTTAAAACTAGTTTCTAATTGAATTGAAGGAGATAAAGTGGTTTTTAGGGAGAAAATGCATCAAAATAGGACAAAAGAAGTTGTTTTCAAGATTAAAAGTCTTAAAAAAAAGTAAAAGTTCACAAAAATAACAAGACACTGAGATTTAATTCAAATTTACATTAATAATTCCCAGTTACAACTAATGGAAATAAAGGAAGTAAAGGAGAAATGTCTCACAATAAGGCACAAGTCCACTCAGAGTCTGTTTTCAATATTAAAATAGTTGAGGTTTCGTTGTAACGATTCAGAGAGGAAAGGACTCTGAGGTTTGATGGTTACATGGTGGAAAGAGGAGACATTAAATCAAACTTTCTACTCTGGTATGTTTCAGTTAAAGTTTCTAGTTGAATTAAAGGAGAGCTCAAGAAGTTGCAGTTTTTTGAGAACTGTAATGCTTTTTGTTTATTTCAGGTCTTTTAACATCTTATAATCTGATTCCTTGTTTCCAGAAATGTGACTTTCTGTTGTTCCTGGATAATGAGCAGTTTTCCTGTTTCATTTTCTAATCTTTTAATTATCCTGGACCCTGTCTGGAGTTTACACCAACTCTGTGCTGCCGTTCTGCTTTTATTTTATAGTATGTGATCAGCAGAGGCCCATACAATTACAGGGATAAGACAGAGGCGTTGAGTTCAAACCAACATACAGTCCAAAGAGAGCTGCAGTTTTCTTTTAACCCTTTAATCCTGGTGGGACTTAAAGAGAACGAGATGAGGGAGGGAGATGAGAAAAGTAGCGATGATGAGATTAGAGGCTGAAAAGAGACTCGCGGAGTAAAGCTGTGTTGGTGCTCGACGGTTCGAATAAACCTCTTACACAAGTCTGTTTCTCTCTGCCTGTGGTGGTTTGAATGTTTTAGAAACGGATGAATAATCAGTGAGTTTATCAGAGTCAAACTGTTGGAATCAGACTCCGAAAATTCCAGAGAAACGCCAAACTGTAGATCAGTCCATAGAGGTCAGAGGTCAACAGAGCAGGTCTCGCTCAAGGACACTTCAGGGTCGGCTCTTAAACAGACGCCAAACTGAACGGTTCAGCTCAGTCTGGACTGACTGACATTTCCTGCCTTGTTGATCGTGGTTTACTCGCTGTTTTCGACCTAAAACCGGTATTTCCAGTGATGTAAGAATGAAGCATGTTGTCGCAGATGATAATAAAAAAAAGAAACAGACCGTCTCTGCAGCTGATGCTGACAGAAACACACTTAATCTCTTCTTTTATGGGATACACCAGTAATACACAATGCCTGTGACCCAGTTTCTCACACAGGGACAAAATGTTTCCATCCTGCAGAGTATGAAAAGCTACAGGCCTCCTCTGTGATCTAATTACTGTATGAAATATTGATGATAATCTGTTCCAGTCCTTTTGTAAATTACAATTGATCAGTTTTGGGGATGGAAAGCTGATGCTGGTGAGATGTCAGCGTGTAGAGTTATTAATGTTTTATAATTACATAACCTTTGAAATATTGTAGTTCCTCCTTTTCTTCTATTAGTTTAGTTTCTTATTATCAACAAATCCCCTGAAAAAAATCAAAACCAGTACTGTCTCAAGTATCCCCCAAATGTGGATTAATCCGCCGCAGAAAATAGTCCCCTAGAAATGCACTGTTTCCTCAATATAAAACGTCCAAACTGTAGATTTTGTTGTTCAGTTGATTGTGTTTTAATTTATTTCCACTGTGTTGCTGCTTGAGAAACCTCCCCTCAAACGTACACAACCACCCTCTTTCAGGCTCATAATGGTCCCCAGTGTACCCACTGTGGCGTGCCCATTTTCAGCGGTGGACTCCTGCCAGCCAGTTCTTCCATTAGATGACGACGAACAGAGCGGCCCCTGCTCTCTCTCTCCCTCTCTCTGATTACCCCTCCATTGTTGTCCTACTTAGAGTGCGACCCCACACCTCGCTGTTTTAAAGCGACTGGCCGTGATCCAAACTGTGTCGCGGGAATGTTGGTGGAGGGGTCACAATACGAAGAGGATGGTGGTGTTTTTTAATGAGTCCGGTTCCCAGGGTGAGAATAACCGTCTCTGAAAGCTCATTGGATGACAGGAAAACAGTGAAACTATCCTTTAATTGCTGTTTCTATTGTTTTCTACATGATCTAACACTAAGCTACCTTTTCATGTTTTTTATGAATCGTATTTGACTGACATATATCCCAAAAACCAAGCTTAAATCTGGAGGTGCCTCATCTGACCCTAATGTGATGGGAAAATACTGTATTTTTACACAAGTAGACAGAAGTAGAAACTTGAGTTTTTAGAGGTGGCGATGGTTGTAAAAACTATTCAGCAAACACAGAACGTCAGTAAGAGGCTACAGGCTGTTAGCTGAGCTGCCGCTAACCTTAGCTCTGCTTGTTTTTAAGTTAGGATTTCTTCAGTGTTTATCGTTCAGGAGCTTTTTACTGGAAGCCGAATGATCCACAGAAGTCTTCTTTTCTTGAGAACAAACAAAACTAAGTCATTAAAATCTGTAAAAATTTTGAATAAAGCATCGTGTGTCTTGCCACACAGGACATCGAGAGCTTGTTTCTCTGATTACTGAAGATCCAGGCGTCCGATAACAAAAATCCTTCATCTGGTTCTTACTCGTTACAGGCCAGTGCTGAAGTGGAGGCTACACTTCGTGTTGTCTGCTTTGTGTGGTAAAACAGATATAATTAGAGTTTTGAAAGCTTCTCTAAACCACAGGGGAAGTTAAAAAAGAAGAAGACCAGTCATATTATAACTGACCAGAGGCTCCTGTAAAAGTCACTCAGCTTCATAGATCACAAATAAAGCGTTTTGTTTTTGTTAAATGTGGAAGATAATCAGCAGATGTACATGATCTCCCCTGGTGGAGATTCTCCTCTGGACAGGACGTGTTCGGCAGTCGTGTGCAGACGCAGTCAGAGTGTGTGGCGCTGTACTGCAAGTCTTTGTATCTCTGGCTGCCTTGTGGCCGATGCCGTGTTATCAGTGGTGATTTCTCAGAGGTCAGAGGCGAGGCTTTGTTCTGCCTCGCTCTGACGTCACCGACCCGTCAGCTGAGGCTTTGTTACAGTTTCTGCAGTTTCTGAAAACGGGTCCTGTGTTCTGCAGAAACTCTGCTGGGCTGCAAAACCACACAGAGCTCAGAGAGGATTTTACAGAGGGCAGGAGATTAAACATGTTTGCAAACCCGCTGATGAATACCCTCTCCTTCTGACATTATCATTATGTAATAATACACCCAATCTCTCTGCCTAAATCACATATTTCTCCTCTCAAGGGAATCTAATGTAACGTGTTTGTTGGGGGATCAGATTTTATTTCCTCTGCTCTCTGATTGTTTTTGAGAAAAGTTCGAATTGCAGCTCAATAGATCCACTGAATGTGATCGGAGCGATTGGATTTCAGTGCGTCCCAAATTCGTCTTGGGTGCATTCACACCTGAAAGCTGTCCACTTGTGATTAATGCCGGGTATGAACGGGACCAGGAAGTCTTTTGACCTTAAAATCTGTTGATATCTGAGTGTTTGGGAGGAACTGGGACACAACAAACAAAGAACCAACACATGATTTGATGCACATTGCTCCTCCAGTACTGAATAAATATGGGAATGAAAATAAACAGGTCTATATTGGTCAGTGAGCTCACATACAGTACTGCATGTACACGTAGGAGCAGTAGGAAAAGTACTGCAGCCGTCAGTATCTTATCTGAACAAAGTGTAAACGTGAAGCCTGTTCTGTGCCTGCAGACAGAGCATATCTCAGAGAAGATATGCTGCACGGACGCAGGCTGTTATCTTTAAGTTTTCAACAGTAAGGCTTTGCAGAGGTGACTGAGTGGAGTCAAAGCCTGGGAAGGTGAGTATAAAACAACATCATGGTCTGAAGCAAAAAGAAGAACATGAAGAGGTTGCTGGAGGTGCTGCTGTTATCAGGAGATACAGAAATATAGAGTTGTGTGTCGTCTGCGTAGCTGTGAACGCTGATCATGCGTTTGTTGATGGTGGAGCTGAGTGGAAGCATGTAAAGATCAAACACTAGTGTTCCGAGATAGGAACCTTGTGGGACTCCGTACAGCCTATCAGATTAACTCCAACTGAAATCACCAAGTCCAACTTTGAAGTTATGGTGTTGAAGATAAGATCTGAGTCACCGAAATACAAGTAAGAAACAGTCTGTGGTATTTTATTCTGCTGAAAATACATCATAATACAGTAAGACAACAAAACACTGAAGGAAAAAATAAAAGACAAGACAAAAGCCTCGTATAATGTCGACAAACCTCTCCTGGTTGAATTGTCCGTCCCTGTTTTACAACATGTTCTTTAACTAACTAACCAGCAGCTTATCATGAAAATGTTAAAACCCGATAGCATTACCTCATTACCTCAGCCTTTCTGATTGGCTGCAGGTGATGTCACATGTTTAAACGCTTGTCATTGAGGAAACTAAAAGTCATAAACGAAACGATATGAGACAAGGACCCGGTGACCTAAATGTTGGCTCATTGCCAGTCTAATCGCTGCCTGCTGGACTGTACATACTGACAGTCACAGGTTGGACTGAGTAAGCGCAACCTTGTGATAACAAAACAGGACAACGACGACACAGTTTTAAAGGGCAACAGACTCGTGCAGCGCTCATGACATCTGAACTTTCATCCTGCAGAAACATAAGTGCTGTGACCTCTTTAAGCTTTAAAATGAACCAACTGTGACTCTTAAAAAGGACAAATCACAAGGAAACAAACCGACCTTTGAAACAGCTTAAAACTCTCTTTATAATGTCTTTCTAGCACAGACATTTAAATTTAGACTCGAGGTTGTTAAATCAGAGAATTAGCTGCCTCAAGCTTCCTTTACTCTGCAAGTTTAAGGGTCAGGCTCCTTAAATAAACCTTAAATTAGATGTTTAAACCTCCATCCATTCATTTTCTAATCCAGGACTGGGTCATGGTGGCAGCAGGTTAAGCGAGCGGCGTTTTCCAGCCCCGCCTGGGGGGATCCTGAAACGTTACCAAGCCAGTTGAGATATGTAGTCAATCCAGGGTGTTCTGGGTTTACTCTGGGGCTCTCCTACCAGTTGGATTTGTCCGGAAAACCTAATGCATGTGAGGCTGAAAATCCCTGTGTGTCTCTCACTCTAACTCAATCCAAACTGTGAGGAGCAGCACTGAATCTGGTTTGTTCTCATTGCAGCGTCCAGGCCGTCACGGCGGAGCAGCAAAGAGTTAAACTCTGATTTTAATTCCATGCCTCTGAGCACATGCAGCCATATGTGTGAGTCACTGTGTCACGGGATGCAGCAGCCAGAGCACTGTGTTTTTCTCAGAAAACAGAAACATGGGGATAGGAGTCCTGACTACATGCAGAGACAGCTGACATCTGCTAACAATAGAAATTATATAAGAAGCTCCGCTGGCTGGAGAAAATTACTCTTATTCGTACATGATGTGTGACTGCAAACAGTTAAACACTGGTGTATTTTAAAGTCACTTCTTCAGAGCAAGAACTTGGTTAGTGATATCTCTGAAACATCTGCCTCTCATGAGCAAACAGAAGTTTAAAGGAACAGGTTTAGTGTTTTGCATGCAGGTTTTTCTACATATTTCCACAAATGTCACTATAAACTTTTGTTTTTTATGTGTCAGTGTTGGTGGTGTGTGGGTGCAGCCTCTCTGTCTTTATGATTTTGTGTTTGCAGAAGAAGGTGTGTCACATTCCTGTTGGCGAACATGCAGCGAGGCAGGACAGCAGACGAGTGGCGACGCAGGCTGGACTTTGGCCAAAGTTGCAGCAACTGCAGGAATCAGCACGAAGGTTTTTACTCCATCAGCTCCATGGAGTTTGATTATGAGTCAATACTCAGCGTGTTAACAGCTTCTCGTGAGTCTTTGTTAAGGAAATAAGTTGGTTCACTGAACTCCTCCTGAAGCTTGATACTTGTCTTCCTCTCTCCACCTTCACCCTCACAACTGTTGCCACCTTTGCAAGTCACCTGACCCTACTTTACTTCTCAGGCCAGTTACCTGCTCTCTGCTTTGCATTCCCGACTAACGTAAGCCTTTTTTTAGCCACAGCTTCCCGTTAATTTAACCTGCTTTGCCTGTTTTTACATTGGGATCAGCTTTCCTGTCACTTAGTGTCACATTTCAGTTCTAACTTTACACCTCTCTGCATAAAACATTATATTAAAGTTGGATGTGAGTTCAGAAGTTGTCTCTGTGGGGTCATAACGAAGGATTTTATTGCTTTTTTAAAAAGCAGATGATGAATGTTTCCCTGTAATCATTAACCAGGAAGAGGACGTACTTCATCATAATTTTGTCTTGTGTTTCATTTCCTTATTGGTTGTTGCACACTGCATTCACCAGGCTTGTTGTCTGGAGCAGGATCACACCTCTTTACACTCTTAAGACTCCCAAACTCCACACTGGGATTAACTGAACGTACTTCGAGCAACTTGTCTCTTCCTCCTGTTGCTCGAGTAAAACATTTGTGTCACAGGTTGGGAACAAACCAAACAGATTCCCACAAGGAGAGGATTCTGTCCTAAAAACCCAAACACAGCACACGTCTCGTTCAAGGTGAGAGGGACTCTCACGTGGCACGATGATCGGCTGCCCCCTGCAGCTCACACTGAGGTGTACCAACCTCGTGCCATTCACCCAACACTGTGCTGTGCATCCTGAAATGGAGACACCAGGTCTCCACACTGCAGCAAAGAGCACTTTACATTAGAGCTTATGGATCTGAATAAAATATGACATTCAAGCTCTCGCCTCTGGGCCTCAGCTTAGACACTCATGCTATTCCTGTGCATCAGTACATGCCAGAAACCATTAAAAATGCAATGCAAGTGGCCTTTTTTCCACATAAAACAGCAGAAAACAATGCTCTGCAGAGACAGAGAGAAGATGCATTAACTCCACACAACGGCCTCTCAAACTAACTTCCACGACACTACACTGCTCTTCCTTTTTTCTTCTGCAAATCACTGATCAGGTAATACGTGGGAGCAGGAGAGACACAGTAATATCTGCGGGCCAAACGGAGGGCAGCTGCCGCGGAGGAGTGAGTAATTCCTGCCGTTGCCGTGGCAACCGGCCAAATATGGCACCATCCCCATCACCGTCAGGTACCAGCGTTAACAGCCACAGAGATTTAAAAAAGATAGATAGATAGATTCCTGCACTCATTACACTAAATCAATCAGTGTGTTGACAGAGAGCGCCGCCATCTTGTTTTTACACTGTTGAGTGCATTTTGTTTTGAAAAAGTGTCAGCTAACGAGGACAGGTCTGAGTTTAGCAAAAATGAAGTATAAGGTGCAGAAAACCCAAAATGTAACGTCCCCACATGAGGATGCAGGACATTAACATGATTTTTTCGTCTGCTTCTTAATGAATAAAACCCAAATTGTGTGCTCAAACAAATGTTTTATCTCAACAACGTCAGCATTTCTTGAATACGTGAACAAATATTCAAAATCGTAACCACATGATCTCACATTGTGAAAAAAAGTACAACATCAAAAATATGTGTTTTCTGCTCTTTCCGTTTTTAACTTTACGCTCCTCCAGTGATGGAGTCGGGAGGATTTTGAAGCGTCCCAGTGTCTCTCACTGAGCTGGAAATATTGGCCAGAGTCCGAGGCCCATCTGTCTCTCTGTAAGTGTGGTTCTGCTGACTAGTTTTTGCTGGAAACATCGACACATAAACACAACGCAGGACGACAGCTGGAGACTCATTTTTTCCTCCGGTCCGCCCTGTGAGACGTTCATTGAGTCAAAAGAATCTATGCGCTGTCCGTTTGTGAACAGAGTCAGATTTCAGGCAGGGGAATGAAGGCAGGAAGGTTTCCTTTTAACTGCTGCTGTTCCCTGGGAGAAGTAAAGAGGAATAAGGAGGCATCCTCCAGGAACTGCAGTCTAATTCCCTCAATAAATGAACATTTAATCTAATAAAATTCTCCTTGGGGCTCAGAAAGAAAAAGACTTTATTCAGCATGTGAAAGCAACATTTAAATTTGTGACTGAACATGAATCATTCCACGTTTGTTAATCTTAATTATGGAATCGTAATCATTTGAAGATGAATTTTACATTTAAAAAGATTAGAGGACACAGTGTTTGTGTAGTTTAAGATCCTTAATTTATTGCTGCTCGGTCTTTAATGACAGATGTAGACGAAGGAGAGAAAAATCACTCATACTCTGATTTCTTTTTTTTAAATGTGGACACTGAGTTCAGGGTACAGCTGTATTTGTTTTACAGTAACCACAAGTTCACACATACAGGACACTCTGCTGACATGGTGGGGGGTATGTAGAGAGAAAAGGTCAGAGGTCAGAGGTCAGCTGTGTGCATGCAAGAGAGAAAACAAAAGACAGAAAGAAGAAGAACTATCTATGCTATCTGCAAAATGCTGGACTTTCCTTAAACCTAACCAAGTTGTTTTTGCACCTAAAGCTAGCTGAACCTAGGTCTATTACTGTAACCATGACAACACAGGTATGGTGCACCTGCAGACTCCATTTTCTGGAAGTTTAGCAGGTATACAGTAATGTTCACCACGTCCACCATCTTAGTTTAGCATGTTAGCATGCTAGCATTAGCTAATTTGGAAAAAGATGAGGCTTAAAGTGGCTGTTTGTCAGTTTTCTTGGCAGGAGCAGGTGGTGGCGATGGTCGTTTTTACAACACAGCAGGTTGGAATATGCCCCACTTCTTCAGGGCAGTCTGGACGCTACGGTGAGTCGCGATCGGAAAGTGACGAGACAAGCCGGGCAAGCTGAAGCTAGCTGGTTAGCATGCTAACTTCAGTAGGAGAAAAGAAGTGAGAGAACTAGAGGAAAACCTTGCTGTTGCTTTCCACCACCGGAGACAAATCTTGGCGAGAAAAGGAACGAAGTCTGATGCTGAACAAACTGTTAATGCTAACGTTGGCTACGTTAGCAAAAACGTACATATACATTCTTTAATGGGGATGTCAGTTATTTGCAGGTGTTTGATCATAAAGCAAAATACTGTGTGATTCTGACCATGGATCACTGAAGTTATTTTAAGTCTTCCTGAAGCCAACGTGAATGCATCATGTGTTCCGACTGACAACCAGAGCCACAAACATCACTAGTGTGAACAGAAATATAGAATTACGTTGTTGTTGTTGTTGTTTCCTGCACGTGGTCTGTTTCAGTGCTTTATTTTGAAAATGTTTAGCACAATAATTCTGAACACCAGAAGCTGCTTCGTCACCATCTGCAGAAATGTTCAGGTTAAGAGTGTCGGTTTAATCCTGTCTCAGGATTGACAGGGTTTTTGTTTCACCAGCGTAGCCACCAGAGGTGAACCCAAACCAATGTCCGACTCACTAAATCACTTCCCCAGCTGCTGGTGGTCCTTGTATCTGCCTCGCAGGTCAAACCGATTATAAACCATTTTATTTTAACCCCCTCAGCTCTGCAGTCATAGCAGCTTACGCTAATCGATGCAGGCTTTTCTCACCCAGTAAAGAGGCTCGGGGAGTATTACATAACACTCCTCCTCCTCTTGTTTCTGCACCGCTGCACAGCTGACAGCGCCATGGACCCTGCTGCATACTGCATGACATAACCCTCCACACATCCAACTACACACTGTCCACCCTCCCTTCATCCCTCTGTATGTTTTACCCCCCTGGGTGCAGCTCTCTCCCTCCCTCCATGTTCACAGTAATTCTTCTCTGTGCCTATTTTTATATGGAAAAAGCAGACATAACACTTGATGTTTATTAATAGGAGTTTAGTATTCATCCTCAGGCTCTGCACCACCTTCTGGACGTCTTGCACTCCTCAGAGTGTCATGCTTCTTGTGAATCATCCTTTTCTTGGGTCTTATTCCCCTCTGGATGTTGTGTTCCTCGTGACATAACCCTCACCACACAGAAAACACTCTGCCCTCCCTTCATCTCTCCATGTTTATCCCTGTATTTCCTTCTCATGATAATCTCTAGCCCTAGCACTCTGACACTCACTCAGGTCAAAAAACATGTTGTGATAAGTCGACATATAACAGCTGGAAACAGCCAGAATGTAAATAAAGGCTTTTAGTGTTTGATTCTGATCTTAGGACTGATGTTGTTGTTTGGTTTATTTTTTCTCCAACACACCAAGTACTGTAGAGGCATTTATCTGGAACAGACTTTGAGTCCTTAAGGCTAACAAAAATGCTAACATGGCCAACTAAAGCTAGTTATTTGTGTTCGTCCATTTCTGTTATTTCTTGTGTGTGACCTGTGATAAACTGCATTTCCCATGTGCACCTGCAAGCCACAGCACAGGTGTTCTCTATTAGATCTCATTGCAAAAGGTTGGATCTTCATGGTGTCAAACATTTGTCCTGAAGAAGATCTTAAGCCTGAAATCTCTCAATGCACAGAATTTTCTTCTCACAGTATCTTTGGGTGAAAACTTCCTGTAAGTGTGTTTCCACTAAGATTTTTTATTGGCAGTTATTAATGCAAAATAAGCCACTTCTGAAGGTTTTTACTTTGCTGACTTGAAGAGGTTATAATCGATCAGCTTGTTTCCACTGCTCACAAATGCCTTAAAGATAATGTTTAAATTCTAACGCATCAAACACAAACTGACTCTTTGAATTAATTTCTAAACTTTAAAGGCATCTCTATGGGCCCACACCACTGTGTAGTTTTAGTTTTGAACCTTTAACACTACAGTGGAGTAGCTGGCTCTTTGTGCAGTTGAAATGTAACTGGCTCCAACCAGTCTTAGAGTTTCTAGTGTAGTCTTAAAGATGAACTCACTTGCAGTTGTATTTGTTGATTATACAGGAGCTATATACAGTCAACACAGAGTGATGTTTGTGTCTTTTCTCATTAGCACCAGATATTTGAGTCTCCTCATTTCACTGTGTGGTGGACCAGACTAAAACATATTTAAGACCGTTCTGCTCGGTGTTTATAGACACTGAGTCTCCATAAAAATCTCATTAAAGCTGCTGCTGCCTGTCAGCGTCGACGCTGCTGTGGTGATCCATGCCGTCGATGCAGTGTTTATCACCTCAGTGTCACAGCTTATGCAATCAACACCACTGTCTGCTGCCACCAACACTGTATGAGTGTGACTGGAGCCTCGCCCAGAGCAGCTCTGTCCATACGCCGCCCTCCTGCTGCCTGACAGGCTGCCTGCAGAGCCGGGGATGTGGTGCCCTCTGGTGGCTGTTTGAGAAACAACAACCTCTGTAATGATAATAAAACACTGCAGGTGCTAATGAGGTTTTCTTTTCTCTACAGAGAGTTCAGATACAGAACAACATTGTGGAGTCTGGAGGATAATACTGAGACTTTTACTTAAATGTACTATTGAGTGCAGCACTTTTACTTGTAACTGAGTATTTTTACATAATTGTATTGGTGCTTTTACTTGAGTAAAGGTATTGAGTACCTCTCTGATGCCGTTTTAAAGACACTAAAAGCTTATTTTCCAGATCTGCTTCTTGTTGTGAGCAACAAAGATTTTCTGTCAAAGTTACAACAGTTTCCCTCATTTCACATGAGAGATATCTGTGGGTTTTTTTGTTTGTTTTTTTGTGGTCTTTTTCGGCTCCTGTCACTGGTTTAAAGTGGGCGAAGCAGAACGATTATGATCGTTGGGTTGTTTGGTTGTGTTGCATTGTCATCAAACCACACCTACACAGTCCTGATGATGGAGATTTGATGAGTCTTTGACTGTTAAACTCCACATTTTCCCTGGATTTTAATTATTTTATACCATAAAACTGACGTTGGCTCCACCATCTGATCCCCTATGCGTTTGACCTCCTAAAAGTGAGGAAAATTGGTAAAAAAATAAAGACAAATCTCAGGAAATAGGCATTGTTTTGTGTAGCTCAAGTATCTATTGACCCCTGAAATTTGTCTTGGGTCGTCTCAGAGAGTCCCGGCCCCCCAGGTTGAGAACCACTGTTCAAGAGAACAAAACAAGCTTCTTCATTATCTCCTCAGTTGCAGCTTTGATGCAGGAAAATTACAGGTTTTCTCTCAGGAAGACACCCTGAAACACAGACAAGTAGCTCTGCCCAAAATAAATTTCAGGGAGAAATCATCTGCTGGATTGTATAGTAACAGGTTTAATGTCTTTTTATTGTGATTAATCACAATACTTCTTATGTTTTTAGAGTGTTTTTGGACAAGATTTTGCGGCAGACTGGACTCACCTGGTGACGGATACTTCGAGGGAGAAGGTCAGTCTAAGTTTCACCTGTTCTCCTGCTTAATGAACCACAACGGTAAGAAAATTTTGGACTTTATTGTTTCGTCATATCGTCCTGATACGTTGCTCTGGGGGTTCAATGACGTTATCGGATGGCTTGTCATTGGCGTGTTGGCTTGTTCCTATCAAGCCTAAGATTTACTTCTTGTTTCATGCTAATTAGCAAATGTTAGCATGGAAACACTTAACTACAGCTTCACAGAACCATTAGCATGACTGTAGACCGCTTGGCTGTGATTGAATTGTCTTGTTTTGCTTGGGAAGGTTCCTGACTGAGTGAAATGACCTGGAATTATCTCAGTGGCAGCCATGATGAGAGCTGGTTGAATCTCTAAATGCTAAGGAAAGGAGCTCCAGTGCTTCCTTTCTAATCTCCTTTAGCAGAGGAGACACTGGACCAATCCTTAAAGTGACCCAAGTCAGTTACATCCACTGTCACTTAATTACGTAACCTAGTCTTTTCCTAAGTCCTTAACAATTCTCCTTCACATCTTTCCCTGACCTCGTGACGTTTTCGATCACGGTCAAGGGAAAATTGGTTGGATAGGACTTTTTTTTTTTTACTGTTTGACCACAACTTTAGTCTTGTATTAGTGTTTGATATTATAGCTGTGTTTTTATAATATCAAATAAAACAGATCAATAAGTGGTACCGAACCACAATTCTCTACTTGCACTGACCGATGATTGAGCATCGTCCAGCTCCCCAAATTAACCTAATATTTACCAATACAGCTGTGTTTTTGTCTCAGTTTGGCATCTTTATATGTGGTATTTTTGCCTTTAAGTGATATTCAAGTCTAGAAAGAGACAGGACACAAGGAATTGAACTATGGACACTGCAATTCAGCCACTTGACACACCTTGTTATCCACCTTTTCAACTAGTTATTGTTCCTTTTAATATAAATACTGATGTAGTAATGAACAAAATCATCGGGCTCAGGTCATTTTATTGGCGTATATTGTACATATCATCTTTAAAACATCAGAAAAAGGAAAACTGAATATGAAGGATTAAAAAATTATTATTGCAGAGCATCCTGTGTTTACATTTTTGGAGGTTTTACAAGTCTATTCATTAGTTTCAGTGATGTAAGCCTGTCTTTAAGAATTATTAGGCAGATTAAACCCACTTACTATGTACCCCTCCAGCAAGTAGTCTGGCACTGCATCAGAGACAAAGGAATCTGGCATCTGGCAGAAACTCTCTACAAAGAGACAAATTGGCAGTTGAGGAATTCGTTCTGCCTTTTCTGTTTCACTGATTCTCAGTCAGTGTGAATGAAGAACAACAGCTAAATCCACAAAATGTAAATGCGGCTGACCTGCGGATAACTCACTGCTCAGTGTGTTTAAGCGGCGGACGATGGAACGCGGACGTGAGCTGCAGCTGAGAGTGACTCAGTGTTGGTCGGTCGCAGTGTGAAAGGTCGCCTGATCCCACACATGGAGAGTCCTGTTTGTGGAGGCCCTGGTGGTCAGAGACTGGAAAACGTGACCGTGGTCTCGTCCCGGTTCCAGTTTTCTCCCTGGTGTTATCATCACTGGGAAAACCCCACAAACCCCTGAGCTGAGCACCATCATCAGCTGGGAGTACTGAGAAAGCTGGAGGGAGTATCTAGAAATGTCTGACCATTGTTGACCTTTAGTGAGATGGAGGAATTGCAAAAATAGTCAAACTTTAACCTCACTCCTGGGCCTTCTGGTTGGAGGTTTTTGATTCCTCCAGAGGAAGGATTTTTCTCTTAAGCTTCAGTCACAATGCTTTGAGGAGATCTACTGTACAATAGTAGGAATGAAACTGTCTTTCAGTCCTGTGATGTTACTAATTCTCAGTCCCATTCCTTGCAGTACGGCGTTATTTCTCTTGATTATTACAGCGTCTCTTCTGAATTAATTAGGCAGCTCTAAAGGTAGATCAGTGTTTTTGAATGTTATTGAGGCATTTTTCATCTGAGCTTCTTTGAAGCAGCTATAATTGACATTTTTCATGCTCGTAGTGATGAATCTACTGCACTTGAATTGACCTATATTTATGTTTGTCTTAAAATGTGATCTGTTTTAACTAGTAACACACAAATCATTGTGTTGTTCTCGTCCATATTGTATATTGTATAACAATGTATAAGGGCCACAGTAGGTAAAAAAAATAAAAAAAATTAAACTGATGTAAAAACACAGAATTTCTGAGATTAAAATAGAAAAAAACTCTCAAACCTACGAGGAAAAAAACTTGCTTGCTCTCTCCAGATACTCTCGCTTCCTCCCACAGTCTAAAGACAAGTTAGGTTAACTGGTGACTCTAAATTACCTGTGAATGTGAGTGTGACTGATTGTTTGTCTCTGTGTTGGCCGTGTGATGGACTGGTGATCTGTCCAGGGTGTACCCTGCCTCTCACCTAATGGCGGCTGGGATTGGCTCCAATCCACAACCTTTGAAGGATAAACAGTATAGTTGATGGATGGATGAAGCAACTTAAACATTTTTGCTTACACAGAAGTATGTGAACTCCTCAGATAATGACGTCAACAAAAGTTCATTTGAGTCAGGAGTCAGAAAACCTTAAGTCCACTCAGTTAAACCAGACTGGAGGTGTGGGTTAGAGCTACTTGTACTTATATTTACAAGAAGCATCTGCCCTGTAAAAAGGAGATTTGCATGAAGCTGGAGAAGGTTACAGAGTCATGTCTGAGGGTTTAGATGTACATCAGTCCACAGTCACACAAATAAAGTGTCTATAAATGGAGAGGATTCAGTGCTGTGACTTCTCTCCCTGGATGTGGGCGTCCAGCGAGGACGACTCAAAAGACACTAAACAGATGCTCAGTGGTATAAAAAAACAAGCTCAGAGTAACAGCTAAAGGCTTAAAGGAATCATTGGTGGTTAACATCTCTGTGCATGACTCAAAGAACTGTCTTGTAACTAAAATCACGGGTTTGATTCCTGCAGCAGCCGTACGTCCTGTCAAAGTGCCTTTGAGTGAAAGACACTAAACCCTGTACCCTCTTCTGGATGCGAGTATCAGCTAAAATTTTAATGCACATCTACAGCGCGGAGCGAGTTCGTGGTGCATGAAATGTCTTTTCATGCATCACTCCCAAGGCGATACTGTATGTTTTCTTAAAATAACCCTGAGTAGGCATTTTAAAAGTTTGTAGAGCTTGTGATCGCCTTTAAAGAAACTTGTCAGGTCCTCGAGTTTCCTCTGGAGAGCTGCCAGACTCAGGAATAAAAAAAGAAGAAAAAAAATAGCATTAACATAACACTGATCAAGAGACGCTGTCTTTATTTTGCAGTGGGAATACAAATTCAAATCACAACCATCCATAGAGCATTCACACAACTTGTTGTTTTGTTTTTTTTCCAGTCTCAGTGTGCTTTTTGTACAAGCGCGTCTTGGAGGAGAAACAGCAAAAGCCTGTCACAATCAATGCAATTAAAGGCGACTTAAGAAAATGTATATTTGGAGAGGAAAAAAAAAAAGAAAAAGAAATGCAATACCTTTTCTGTCACAGAGCAAAGTCCTGTCACTTGCAGAAAGAAAGGCAGAGCAGTAACAACCAACAGTGACTAATGAACATAAAAAAGTGTGATTAAATAAAAGAACTTTTTGCAAAAGCTCAATAAGGAAGATCTTTTCTCTTTTGGTCAGTTTCTGCTATTGTAAGTTTTCAATTTCTTTATCGTGTCATATATAAACGTAGCTTAGTTTTTTAACATTGTGGAAAAGTTGCTGTAACTTGGGTTGCACCATACGAGTCAGTTAGAACGTATAATTAAACTAAAACTTAAAGGAGTAGTTTGACATTTTGAGAAATACACTTGTTAGCATGCTTGCTAAGAATTAGAAGACTGATACCACCTTCGTTACACCTCTTAATGTGGTTGGCATTATTTAACATGTCATGTCTTAGTGAGCTTTAGAGGAGCCGGTTGGTGGATTTTGTTACCTTTGGACAGAGCTAGTGTTCTGGTTCTAGTCTTTATGCTAAGCTAAGCTAACCACACCACACCCAGCATCACTGCCAGGTGTGGTCAGATGGGTGCTGTAAACAAAAATAAAGTTTTTTAGCTGTTTTTTTACTGTAAATACTGATTCTGTCGACCAGTTTTTGAGATTTGACCTCTGACCTCTGCTGCCGTCTCAGTTCTTGATAAATATTACTGATTTCCAACTGATCTCACCTTATTGAAATAAACTTTGGTTCAATGAAATACAAAGACAAAGACATTCCTCAATGACTACATTCAACCTAGGGCAGGAAAATCTAATCTTTAAACCTCTGAATCTGCAAGTTACTCAACCCCATTAGTAATTCACTATAGATGCACCCTCCTGTAAAGGGCTGATAGAAGTCAAGACAGTCGACTGTAAATACCCACTGGATCTGAATCTTTTAAACTCCTGACTAATGGACTCCAGTGCCACCAAGTTCAGAAACTGCAGTCGACCCTGAGCTGCTTTTAGCGCGGCTTCATGTTGGGGGAATACAGAGCGTCTGTGGAGAGGACTGTGAATGCAGGAGCAAGAATACTAAAATATATATTAATGTATTTTCTGATCATTTTTTGGTCCCTAATCATAGAAAACGCCCATTTCTACATCCTATAACAACTGAATATAAACTTTTTCAGTTCTTAAAATATTGCTCTGTGACTTTATAGGCCTTTTATTGCAAGTTTTCAATTCCAATCCTCATTCATTCAGTGAAACTGTGTTGTAAGAAGACTTTACATATCTAAATTATTTATCAATTTAATTACTTATTGATCTAGTAACTTTGTTCTCAGAAAACATAGCAACATCTTTGTCCTTTTAAAAACTGGTAAAAGTGGACTTGGAGTTTTCTACTGATACTAGCTGGGTTAAACTGTTTTAAATTATCTCAGTTTTTAAAGCAAAAGTCTGGTGATCTTCTATATTTATCTCATTGTCAGAATATCCCACAAAAAACAAAAGGAACCCAACAATGAATGCATCCTACTAATGAGCCTGATATATCTTATTCCTTTGTGCCATAAAGCTCCATTGTTGTCTAAAAACACATCAATGAGCCACACTGTTGCACGGTGTAGTTTTATTTTGACTCAATCCCACGTACACCGTCCTGCTGCCAGAAATACTCACTAAAGCAGCAAATGTGATTTAATCCGCCGCAGGAAATAGTCCCTGACAACTGAGCTGTTTCCTCCTGTTTGATTAAGAAGTGTTCAGCTGTTTTGTTTTTAGTGTTATGTCTAAATTAAATATGTTCAGGTGGGAGGTCAGAAAGTCTTGGAAGACGGACTTAGACATTGTTGGTTTTGGTCTTTTCACGGGATTTGTTGACAATAACAAACAGAATATCTAGAACCAGACGCACTGAACTTTTCTTACACCTGGCCTACGTACATTCACACTCATGCATGGTCAACACATAAAAATATCAGGGCATATTGCATCGCTACAAAAATGGACAAATGCAGCAAAATTTATTTTACTAGAGCTAGTTAATCGACAAAAGAATAATCAGGAACTTTTTTCATAAACGATTCATTGTTCTGAGAGCTAAAAAAAAAAAAGAAAATATGACAAAATTTCCAATTTTTAGCTTCTCAGATGTGAATATTTTGTGGTTTCCTTAGTCTTCTATGATAGTCAGATATGTCAAGACATCATCTTGGTCTTTGGGAAACTACGACACTTTTTTCACAAACGGCAAACCGCTTACAATTCAGAAGTAAAATTGTTTTGTGTAGCCTAAATCTAACAGGACCAGAGCCCAAAGACAAACAGCGCAGTTTTAGAGGAGCAGCCATGATGTTTGGGAACAGAACACCAGAACAGGGAACAATTTTTTAATGCGTTACATGTTCCCTCAAAAACCCAGACTTCTGCAAAATGTTGAGAAAATGGAGCTTTACCCCAGTGTCATCCTCCCTTTTGTTGTTTGTACTTATGAACCACAGAGTATAAATTTGTATGGTTGCCAGAACGCCCACTCATGGAGGCGCCACAAATACTGAATTAAAAAAAAAAAAAAAAAAAAAAAAACAACACAGAGGCTTTGAGCTGATGAGACAGAAAAAGATCTAAGTAACATTTCTTAACAGTGTAAAACTTTTGATAAATTATTCAAACCGAATGTTTAAAAAAGAAGCAATGCTCAGAAATATAGCGAACTGCGAGGACTAAATGTACATTTTTAGAAATTTAGATATGTTTATTACTGCATACAAAAAGGAACATGTGATCTTAAGGTGTGTCCGGGTTGGTTTGGTCTAAGAGAGCATAAGGTTCGCTGTGAGAAAGCATCTGTTGCAGTAACAGCCAGGCAGGCTGGCTGACGATGTTTGATGAACACTGTTTAATCTAATTTTCTCCCGTATGAGTCAGCTCTGTACCCAGGAGGCCGAGCTGCAGGCTTTGTGCCAAAAAATGCCTCAGTAGCAGCTTTATGTGGATAAAAAGGGTCTGTGGGAGTTCACCGAACATGTTGTTGTGTTTTCAAAAAGCTGTGAAACGCAGGGCAACTTTTTTTTATTATTCTTTTTTTTTTTTAGGCAGCTGGGAAGAGCAACAAAAGACCCTGACGATTTGCTTCAGCTTTGTTGCTTTAATCACAATCTGAGTAACTTGTTGCCCAGAAACTCAAATCCGTCATTGGACCCTTTCGGTGTGCATTCACACTGCGAGCAACCAGAGCAAACTCTGCTGCAGAACAACATCTCATCAGCCAGGAAACATTAGAAACTCAGCTTTTACTTTTTGTGATCGTTAGATGTCAAACCACGGATCAGATGAGATCCATAGGTTTCCATAGGAATCCCCGCTGACTCATGAGAAACCAACTGGAGCCAAACAGATCTTTAACTTGTTGGCAGGACAGTCTCACCTCAGTCCATTAAGTAGCTTCTCTGGACATTTCTATCATATCACATGATCCTCATCAGTAGGTTGCAAATGTTCCATTTTTCAGAGCACTTTGAGAACTTCCTGTTCATGATGGTTTCAAATAGAAAATGAAAATTCATTCTTGAAAAATTCAGCTCCCAATTGGAAAAACTTTCATTCTCAGTTGAATTGGTATTCATCATGAAGGTTTCTACAGGGTTTACTAAATCCAATTTATGACTTTTAAATACCATTTACAATGCAATTTAATACATTTTTAAACAGCCAAAGCATTAAATTATAATGAAAAAGAGCTTAGAAAATATAGCCTTGGAGTTATTTATTATTATATAACTTTTTCTTCAGTACTTCCAAGCAGGACATAATATAACAATTGCTCCATTTGATTATTCAAATTGCAGGTACTGAATAATAAAACTGATGGATTGACTAGTTATAAATGATTAAATAGGGGCGCAGTAGTTCTTTTAAACAGATGCAATCAGGTACAAAAACATTTCTAGGCAAAGATTCCTGCCTACAACAGGGAGGAGTAAATATTTAAGACTTTTGTATATGGAATTTAAGACTTTTTAATATTTTCTCATTAAGTGCTTCTTAAGACTTTTTAACACCCTCAGAATAAGATGAATCCACACTTTTCCCACCTTTAACTGAAATGTTGAGAACTTCAGATTACATGATGAATAGACATCCAATATTCCCTCTCTTTTAGCTCCGTTTTTGGTCTCCACCAACTCCTTTTAGCTGCTAAAAACTGCACTATATTCACCAGCTGGTCTGTAACTGTGTGTGTCTGGTGCTGGGCAGGTTGTGTACTGTTGGTTTATGGCTGAAAACAGCTGCCTGCTGGTGGTTAGAGGAAATAATTCTGGTTAGCTGTCACCAGGAAACCAAAACCGTGAGCTGAAAGATGCTAAAAACCTCTGTTAGAGTCAGGTGATAACTCTGAGTACACGTTATTGAATCCATTGTTAAGATAAAAATACTGATTTAAAGTGTTCAGAAACTTTGGTTTGAACGCCTACATTTCCACGACAAAAACTAAAGACCATGACATGACTGAAAGCTCCAGAACAGCTACTAAAGGCGACTGCTTTGTCAACTGGCTCAAGAATGAGCTCTGAAATCCAAAATAATATTCGGACCATAAAGACTGAAAAACTGTCTCCTCAGGAAGTTGCTTTTGGGGGGTCGGTGGGAAGCTGTGAAGTAATTCAATCAGTTAATTCTTCTGTTTTGTGAGCTGATTTTCCGTTACTGTTGCCTAATTGCTTTCAAAGGAGAAAGAGCAGCTCCATCAGCGAGGGCTGTTTGCAGCGTGAAAGCAACACTGTGACTCATTTTATTGCCTGCTGCAAGAAGCCATGTCAGCCTGTGTTACCACAAATCATTGACCATAACACCGCCACCTTTTATCAGGGAATAAATACTGATTTGACAAAAAAAAAAAAAAAAAAAAAAACAAAACACAAAAGAAAAAGCCTCAATTTCTAACAAGTAGTGCAAATTTCTTGTGGCGATAATGGCCAAGGTGCTCTCCATAAACACATTCAGTGCTTTTAGTTTCCTCATTCTTGTGCAGTGATAAAAAAACACAAGCAGCTGCTTTCTTTTTGCTGCCTGCTTTTACACAAACTGGCTCAAAGGGAAAGGTGAAAATAAAGGCACAGAGATTAGGACTTCTCTTCTAGTCCTTTCCTCCCTCCCTCACCGTCTCCAGCAGCAGCAGCTTGGAGAAGTTTCTAGAAGGCTCTGTCGACTGCGATCACCGTCAATACTCTCTACCACACAGGACCCGACTGTCGGGCCTGTGAGCTTCAGCCTTGATGTGTCAGTCCAGTGGATATTGCCGCCTCAAACTCCTGCTTTCCTCTTCCTCTTCCTCTCCCACCCCAGGGACCTCTCACAGTCCTCCGTCAGTAGAAAGCAGTGGGTAGAAACAAACAAACAAAAAAAAAAAACACAAAACAAAAAACCTAAAGCAGAAGCAGCAGCTAAAAAAAGTTCGCCTCCTCTCCTCCTTCTCTGAATTCAAACCTGATCCATTTATAGACTAGCGATCATACAAAGTCACAACAAACATTTGAAACGCATTACAGACTAACGGCTACACAAGCAGCGAGTGGAGAAAGGTACTTTTATCTTTTCAAACATCCTGCTCACAGCTGGCAGGCTGCCTCGCAAGATAACGTCTCGACACAGATTTTTAGCTTCCTCCTGACATTTTATCGATGCTCGACTTTATTTATTTGTCGCTTTGACCGTTTGCCTGTGACAGCTGTGGTGGTTTTGGGCAGGGAAGTTTGCCACAGTCCCGGGGATTGGAGCGCTACCAGAGACACGGACCAAATGCTGAGGGGATAAACAGGGTCACGCAGGAGTGGAGAGTGACCTTACGTTACCAATGCAAACTCCCACTGTTCCCTCTCCCTAATTACATCTCTGTTTAAACACAGATTGCCTGGCTTCGGTACCAGCTGATGTTCAGCTCTGCTTCTAATGCCCCCCCCCCAAAAAAAAATCTTTCTCAATTGTATTTAAAAAAAACCCACGTTTCATTGCAGATTCAATTAATTTTCCATTTAACATTTGTTCACACCATCTGCTTTGCCAAACAGAATCAGACCAAATTTGATTTCAGCACAAACTGCAGCAGAATAACAAGAAAAATGCTCCAGGAATTTGACTTTTTAAACACTTTTGTGACCAAAAATCGACTTGGCACCAACAATCTGAGCTACAGAGGCCTGTAATACGAAGCCAGGATATCTTTTCATTATCTGAATTCACAAAACGGTGGTTATCAGCTCGTTAGGTCGAACTCAGGATTTCCCGAGCGTACCTAATATGATATGAGTAGAAACGCTGATACCTGCAGGTTAATTTGGTTCTAGCGATGTTCAAAAATAATATTTAACAAGGTGAAATAGAGAAAATTCAAGTCAGGCTGAGGATTTATTGTAAATAAGTGCAAAAATGATTGTTTCTTATGGAGTGAGCATTTTTGCTCTTTATTCCGAGTTATTCTGAATATGTGATGCAGATAAAAAGTTACAGTAATGTTTCAAAGCAGAGAGGAGAGAGTTAATGTATGAATGAAATGTTAATTCATTATTGTGGATAAAAGCAGCTTTGTTTGATCAAAATGAAGATATAACAGTAAGTATATGTTTTTTTAGTTAAACTCTCTGTTTGTTAAAAGCTCTGCTGTGGACGTATGGAAAAAACTCTTTTGTCCACATCGGGATCCTGTAGGAATGATGACGCTAGTCTTCCAGTGATCTGATTGGTCAGTAGTTGGTCTGTTGCCAGGTTTTGATTCGATCCTCTGACGTAAACCCGCCCAGGAGCAGGTTAGTCGTTCCAGTTACCATGGTGATTTACGCCGCTACGAAGTGAACCGCCGTCGTAAAGCCCAGAGTTAGACCGGACGTTACCCCTAACGCTAACCTCAAATCCTGTTTCGTAGTACAGACCTCTGCTCTCACGGCGGCAGTGGACGACTCTTCCTAATCAGGTCAGTGTATTTTAAACGTGCGTTGGCGGTCTCCATCTCAAATTAATCAGGCCAGACTTTTTTAGAAGGGGGAAGCCACTGTGAAGCAATCCGTCTCCCTCGAGTGATTTATCGATATCAAGTACAGTCTGGAGGATACGACCACTGTTAACAGGCATTATTTAGTGCTTTGGCAGCAGCAGGCTTCAACAAACACTCACATCGAAACACTATGACGACGATGACAACTCACACACACACACACACACACACTCACACACATGTATATCAGAGATTTTTAAAAAGAAAATCTTCAAAAAGCACAAAAAAGAACTTTTTTAAAGTGTGTTTCACAAAAGGAGTTCTGTGTTTGACTTCTCTGCAGGGTCAGCCACGACTACCACAAAGAGACGAAAGAAAAGCGCTGCTGCAGTGCATTCTGGGGATTTGAGTCAATATTTACAGCCCGTGGAATGATAACGTACCAGTTTTTTTTTAATTTACACACATTATCAGATCCTTTCTTTCCTGCAGCGACGTCCCAAACCCACGTCTCCCCAACTTATCCATGCTTTTGTTAAATCTGGATCAATACTCCCACTCGTCCGTCTTCATGTCCAGGTAGTTGAGAATGTTCTGGGCGAACTTCACCGCTTGCTTCCGGGCCACCTTGGTAGTCTCGTCGCCCTGCGGGTCCACGGCGTCCAGCGCCAGCAGCTGCTTCGTCAGCAGCTCCTCCAGGATCATGTAGCTCTTGTCGACCCGCTTACCGTCAAAGCCCAGCACCTGGGCCTGGAGGTCCGAGAGGCTCCCCAGGACCAGCCACACCGCCCGGTGCGATGGGTGCTCGTTGGGGCCCGGCTGGCGGCGGGCTAGGGCCTCGCGGAGGTCCAGGAAGGTGATGATGGCTTGGACCTCCACCACAGCACGGCGGCGGGCCTCTCTGATGCACGGGTTCTTGGCCGTGTCCACCTGGTCCAGGTGTGTCAGGAGGCTCTGCAGCTCGGCTTTGGGTCTGAAGCTGAGGTCGCCCATGGCGCAGTGTCGCAGGACGCCCTCCCGCAGGTGGGAGACGTGAGCTCGCACGGCCTCAATCTCACGTATGGAGTTATTCTGCGCCAAGTCATACCTGAAAAAACAGGTATGATAAGTACTGTATTTCAAAATAAAAGACAACTGTATTTCAAAATAACAGACAACCATATAAGACTTTTTTTCTTTCAAGAACTAAAGTGATTAGCTTCCTACAAGTGTTAGCATGGTAGCATAATAAAACTTAAATCCAAACGCAAAAAAGAAAAGTATAGAAAAGTACAAAATTACTCTCGAACTAATCAATACAGCTGATCAACTCTCTGCTTGCTGAAAACTGAAGCTGCTGCTGTTTCATTTATTAGCGTGCTAATGTTAGCTAAGTAGCCACATTGCATAGCAACATTTCTGCTTTACCCCTGATTGTTTTCTTTGTTGCTTCTGTCTTTCACTTCCTGTCTGGCAGCCTGCTTTAACTTTATTTTGAAATTACTCCACTGCTTCAAAGTTCACCTGAAGTCATCAGCATGAGTGCAACTACATACCTAGGAGATTAACTGTTTTTTGTCCACCTTACTGCAGACAAAAAAAGGATTTTTAGGTCTCCATCATTCCCTCATTCGTTCTACCACATAATGTTCAGATTTTGGTGACACTGTCGGTAAAGTGTAAAAACTTGCATTTAATAACATTAGCCTGCACAGATTTACCTTACAAATTCTACCTAAAAACTGATGCATAACTATCAGGTGTTTGAGATCAAACTGTTTAAAAACTTTAATATCTAATTTTGCTGGTTCTTTCTTATCATCATGATATGTTTTAGCTAAAATTCAATATTGCTGAATTATATTATTAAATTAACTTCCCATTGTCTCAATGAGCTGCTCTTTGGTGCAGTAAAAACGCTTAAACGTCGGGCGGGAAAATGTCTGCAGTGTGGCGATTCAAAGCGCCAGCTGTGCCAAGATGAGGCGTCTGAAAGCGGTGGAGCGGGGGAGGCGAAGCTGCTCCATCACATCACCCAGAGAATCACAATTAAGACAGGGAGGCGAGCGCATTGCCAAAAATGAATTCTAGTTTTAGGAAAGCAGTATTTTTTTACTCCGGCTCATCTGACAGTTGCAAGCAAATAAACATTAAAATGCTGAGATGTAAAACAGCATAAACACTTTTTATTTCAGTAAGATTTGTTTATTTTACCTAGTTTCAGTGGCACACTTTATCAAACAAACTTGATCAAACACAAACATTTTTTCTCTCCTGTAATAGAAAACCAAAATTAGGGGACATAGTGGTGCTTCAAACAGCACTGGAGTCTCCTGCTTTACATAATGGAGGACTTTGTAGGCGTACTGGTCCTGGAAAATTGGTCTCAGTGATTCTCTGGTGATGTGAGTCTAATTCAGTGCGGTGTGATTCAAATCTAAATTCAACAACAACACCCCACCCCCCACCCCGCAGTCCCTCCTACAATTCATTATCTACGCTGGAGGTGAAATACAGTGACATTGGTAAATGTGCAGCGTAAGCACAACAACAACAACAACACTCTGAAGTACAGAAAGTGTCAAAAGGAGCACTTCATCCTCTGATCCAATACAGACTACAGCAGAAACAATTAGAAAAGTAATCAACAGCTATTTTGATAACCAATTAGTTTTTCCTTATTTTATAGACTAGAATTAATGGAAAATAACCTGCAGAATAATCAATAATGAAAATAATTCTTAGTTGCAGCCCTAATCTGCACCACTGCATCCTTCATGCCTACCTGCGAGTGTCGTCTCCCTCCCCCTCCAGGTCCAGATGTTTCAGGAGCCCGTTTATCTCCTCCACAACCTGTTTCCTGTAATTTCGGATTGCCGCATTCCCAGAAACATCCAGAGCGTCCAGCTCTACCTGCATCTCCGTCAGGATGCGTGACAGGTGGGCGCAGCTGTCCCTCCCGCTCAGGCCCATCAGCAGGGCCACCAGCTGACTGCGGGCCACGCTCACCTTCACCATCACCTGGTTGATGCAGTGCACGGCCTCGTGGGTGTCCCCGGACAGCGGCAGGGAGAGGGTCTGCTGCTGCGTGCGCCCCTCGAGCACGTCCTGCACCGCGCAGAGGCGTGTCAGCGCCCGGTAACGCGCCTTGCGGAGCGGCACCCTCCCCTCGGTCTTGACTTGGGTGAGCCTCAGCACGAGTTCCTGCAGGGCGTCCACCAGCTCGTCGTTTATCTCTGCCACGCCGCCGGCGCGTTGAGGCGCCACCACGCGCTCGTCCACCAGCTGCCGCGCCTCGTTGCTCAGCTCCTCGATGGCCTGGCGGGACGGATGGGTGGCATTCTCCTCCAGGTACCGCAGGAGGCCCTCCACTTCCTGCGCCGCCCTCTTTCGTGCCCCCTGCAGCTCCGGCTTGCCCTCCGTGTCCACTTGGTCCACCTCCAGCAGCAGCCGGGTCAGCTCGCGCTCCAGACGCTTGTAGTCACGGTCGTTCTGCAGGCCGCTGAAGGTGCACACCTGAGGTCCCAGAGACGCCACCTCCTTCTGGACCTCGTACAGCCGCATCATGGCAGGGTGCTGCGGGTTGTATGGCTGCTGCTGCTGCTCCATTGGATGTTGCTGCTGCTGTGGACCACCATGGTCCATCCTTTTCCCACCATCAAAGGGCTTCCCAAACAGGCTGAAAAGAAGGCAGCATGAAAGGAAGTCAGAATAATAAGCAACAATTCAGAGCAGGGAGAAACAAAGCCTCAGCAGAGCTAACATTGTTGTCTGCTGGCCAGAATGGGTGGATTACTTCAAAAGTTTCTTTTCATATTTTCACAGCCAACACTGGTTGAATAGGACCTCCAACGAATGACTGGATCTCTGCCAGGGCAGCTGACGGAGAAGACAATCTCATTAACCTCCAACCAAACATTAAATCTCCACCAAGTCCAGAGGAATTTACAACAATGTGGTTGGGCGTAAATGCTCTTTATCCCTGCTCTCTCAGTAGTGTGGCAGCGCTGTGTTGGTGTCACGTTTCCACCTAACACCAACACGTTTTTTTCTCCAAATCTTTCTCCACATCTCTGGAGGGAAAAGCATTAACATTCCTGTATAAAACACAGATGATGTTACACTTGTTAAAATCTGACTTTCTGACACAGTTGCAACGGGGGCAAAAAAGAAATCATTAAAATCGAGGGTGAAGTGTTGCATCTCCAGTTTGCTCAACACGTCACAAATTCAGCCTGAAGGCCAAACAATCATTAAACTAAAAGAATCCATCCTCTCTTATGTGTGAGCGATGCTGACGCTCCTCTACTGTGCAGTTACTTTCCAAATTGCTGCTGGTCTCCGGCAATGTTACCACATGTGGAGAGAAAAGCCTCAACTCTCTGGAAACTGAACCTTCTGTGTACGATTTATTGCGGGTTCATTCCTCGTAGCCTTGCTATCAAACTGTCTGATGATACTGGACATTTTGAAGCTGATATTTAGGACAATATCTGAGAGTTGAAATATCAGATGCCAGTGTATCCGCCACTGTTGATAAACAAACACAAACACATCTCCTTACTTATCACTTGACATGCACTGATTTTCTGCTGGGAAACCATCAGTTCTTCGTTCATCTGGATGTTATTTTGACACTTACCACCCACCTAAACATTGCTGTAGACCAACCACACCCCCCAGTCTGATCCAGCATCTGTGGGACCTGTCCAATATTGTGTAGGTCGCCCTTGAACTCCAGGGGTGTCTTGTGGTGTCTGGATCCTTTGGGTCCTGTGGGTTGCGGGGTGGAGCCTCCATGGATCCGGCTTGTTCCAAATCACCCTACAGATGCTGGATCAGATTGGGGTCTGGGGAATTCAGAGGCCAGGTCAACACCTTGGGCTCTTTATGTTCTTCAAGATGTTTCTGAGCAGGCTTGGTGGCATGGTAGGTTTGTCCTGCTGTGGGAGTCCCCTGCCATTGGGGAGTGCTGTTGCCATGAGGGGTGTGCTTGGTCTACAACAACGTTCAGGTGTCAGAGTAACATCCAGATGAAGGAAGGACCCAAGTTTCCCAGCAGGACAGTATTGTAACGAGATGATCAGTGTCAGTGCTTTTGATGTTTAATGTTGTGGCCACTTTATTAGGTACACCTTTACAACCTAATGCAATCAATCAGTTTTTGTTGACATTGTTGGAAATGTGCGAATGTAATAACTCTAATAAAGAGGCCATTGAGTGTAGAGTATGTGCGAGTGCTGATATCTGCAATCAGCTGATATCGATCAGTGAATCAGCCCGGCTGGTCAGTCGGTCAAGCAACTGAGGGATTGAAATTCTCTCTTTGCTCTTCTTGCTGTCAAGTTAATCTTTAAATTTAGTACAAATGGCAATGCACTGGGTTTGTTCACTTGATTTAGAACCGGTGACCAGAGTTTGAACTCCTTAAGGAGAACAAAGACAGACTAAAACATTCAGTATGCCCTGCTCAGTGAGAAATTTCTAGTTTCTAGTTTCATAACCAATTTGTTTCATAATTTATTTGTCATTATGTGGAAAAATTCACTCTGGGAGGGTGTTGATGAGCTGAGAGAGAAGCTGCTGAACTGAGCTCCAGTAGCCGGTCGGTGAGAATCTGTACTGACACCAGAATCCACGCACAATAATTACACATAGACGAACACAAAACAAAACAACACAACACATAAAAGCAGCCCACGATTCGTGATAAATATAAATACCCTGCTCACGTCCTGGATCAATCATGTTACAGTAGATGGTGACAGGCGCACTGACCAGGGCAGATATTATCAGTTTAATCTGGATTTAAATGTCAGAATATTTATGTTTAATGTCGTATAGGACATTAAATCCTTTCAACACTCCCTACCTGTTATTTCCTTCCTTCTTTGGGGAGGTTCAAGTCTTAAAACCACCTCATAAGTCAAACCCAGCCACTGATCTCTTAAGCCAAGACAGTGTTTAGTGTCAATAAGCACCAGGATCCTAAAAACGTTGCAGTTTAACATTGCAAGAGACTGGAAATATGTCCCTAAAACCAGGAGTCTCTTCTTGACCTTGGCCTCTTTTGTTCTTCCTGCTATGATTTCCCACTAAACACAACTTCCGATCAATCAAAGCTTCAAGACAAGGCAAGAACAAATGCCCACTAAATATATTCGTGCAAGAAAATGAATGAGGTTAACCTACATTTCGTCTCGACAAGAGGAGGAACGCCCACATGACAACCATCCGGAGTATCGCTGTGTGTTTCTACCAGACTCGTTGGCTGACATGACGGTGATAGCTCTCTAATCCACATAAAAAAAAGAAAGTAAAATCCAGTTTTGCTGCCGATCAAGCCTTAAATACAGAGGAGAGAAAGCAGAATAAACGTGGCTGACCAACGCCCCAAAAATATTAAAACGGTTCAGTGCGTCTCCTCACTCGTGCCGGAGGAAGATTCGGTCAAATGGCCTCATGAAGTGTGTCACAGGTGCCTCGAGCAGTGAAATGTATTCCCAGTTCAGCACGACTTAGATTAACGGCATCAGCACGTTATCTCTTAGATTAATAACATGGCTCTTGTTATATCATTTTTTGAGCCACAGCTAATTCCAGCTTCTCTCTTTGTCTCTTTGGACAGTTGGTCATCATTGGCTCCGGGATTTTTTACTATTCTGACATGCAGACCAAATAATTAACTGATTAATTGAGGAAATAATCAACAGATTACTCACTAATGTAAATAATTGTTAATTGCCCCAGTCGTCCTGAGGTCAAGACAGCTCTGCCTCTGGTAATGTACACTCCTCTACGTTCATTATGATCATTAAGTCACAGTTTACAGGCTGTTTTCTGTTGATTTACAGAGGAGGGATACAACACTAATTTAGTCTCTTTGTAGTCATTTTGTGTCTCTTTCTAGTTGTTGTACACCTTTCTACATCATCTTGCGTCTTCTTGTAGTCATTTCACATCTCTTTGTAGTTGTTATGTGTCTTTGTAGTTGTACACTTCTTTCTACATTATTTTGCATCTTGTAGTTGTTCACATCTCCATGGAGGTTTTTTGTAGTCATTTGTATCTGCAGCTATTCTGCATCTTTGTGTCATTTTGTGTCTCTTTGTAGTTATTTTTACGGCTCTTTTTACAGAATTTTGGATCTCTCTGTAGTCATTTCGTGTCTTGTTGTGGTTGTTTTGCATCTCTGCAGTCTCTTTCTCTAGTCAATTGCCTCTCTTCCTTTGCATCTTTCTGTAGTTGGGTTTTGTCTCTTTGCAGTCATGTTTCTTTTTAGTCATTTGTCTTTTTGTAGTTGTTTCATGTGTCTGTGTCTTTTTATTGTCATATTTGGTCTTTATGCATCTCTTTGTAGTAATTTTTCTCTTTTTTGTTGCACACCTCTTAGTACATCATTCTGCATCTTCTTGTAGCCGTTTCACGTCTCTTTGTGGTTGCTTTGCATCTCCTTGAAATCACCGGCTGCATCCCTTCCTAGCTGTTTTGCATCTTTACGTAGTTGTGTTTTTTCTCTTTGTAGCTGTGTAGTCAAGTTGTGTCTTTCTGTGGTTGTTTTGCGTGTCTTTGAGCCACACTCTGCTGGTGAACGAAATCTCTGAGGTGCTGCTGTTGTTTTAGAACCTGCACCTGAACCTCAGTATTGACTTCTCGCTGGAGATGTGAGTCTGCCTGACTCCTGTCTATAGCTTCCTGACGAGAGACCCACACTGACACAGATATAAGAATAAATGCTAAAGCACACTATGGAAAATATTATAGGCAGCCAACAAAGAAAGCCTGAGATGCAGCTTCTTAAACTGTATATTCTTAAAGCTTAAAGTCTGACTGTGTGAAATGTTCCTGTAGCCTCGGTGAGCTGAGCAGCTGTAATAAACAATGTCAAATACTGGATTGGATTCGGTTGGCAGATAGTCAATATTAAGAGACCCTGATCAAAGAAAATGTGATCAGGACATCCCTACTTATACCTGAGCTCTGTGATTTGACAAATGTAATGTCACTTCAGACTGAGGGTCTGGTAACAGATATAAAGAAAAAGAAAGAGAGGGAGTAGGAAACTGTTACTGCGGGAATTCTGTCCATCTCCTCCCTCCCTCCAAAAATAAAATAAAATAAAAAAAAGAAACGCCCAGTCTTACATCAAAGTGAACTTTCTATTTCTAGAGGGTGAACAGTAATACACAGGATTACGATAAAGACCGGATTTGAGTTTTTGCAACAGAAACATGGCTCAGAGGGGGGAGAGGTTGCATCATGAGACATGAGGCTGCCGTTTTCAGCCGAGGTGCCTCAGAGCGTGATGTGATTGTTGCATATATGAGCGCCGTGGCACCCCCGACAATATGATGTTCTGTTATCCACATGCAGCATCAATGACACTTATTAGAAGAGGCAGGATTATGTATCAGCATTCCCTAAAGTACTTTTATGTAAGAGGGGTGGTGAAAGGGGCTGGGCATTTCCAGAATAGTGGATTGAACGCACGCCAGGCCAGAGCTTACAAATCTGAGTATTTATTAGGATAATCTCAGCAAAATCCACCCCAGCCTGGCAAGCACTTTGACCCCCTTAGTTTGATCCAAGAATAGGAAGAATAGGTGTAGGGAATCAGTCCTCCCCTCCCATGAGTCACACAGCATGAAGGCTAGCTGAGCTGGAGGTAACATGCATCTCATCGAGCACCCCCCACCCCCCCTTCTGCTATTAAACCCACCGTTCAGGCACCTTCCCCAAGCCTCCCAGTGCTGCCTGCACCGGTCCCTGCACGGCTTTGCGCATTATGTCACCACAGAAAACCCTGGTTTGTCCAGCTGGTGTCTACCTCTGTGAGAATATGCAGCATCACCACCACCTCCACCTCCAGCAGCAGCAGCAGAACCAGCAAATACCCTCACAAAACACCTCGAGGCATCTCCAGGAGCTGTCACCTGCATCCTCAACACATCCACATCCACACACACACGCACGACCACATCCTACGGCATCTCTCACCTTTTCAAAACTCCGAACACATTCGCGCACATTTTTACGGATGTCTGTTTCCATCAGCCACAGCAGGGCGGTGCGTGGAGGACACAGTAGTATCCAAATGGATAACTTCACCACCACCTCCCTCTCTACACAGGAAGAAAAAAAGAAATCCAGGGGAGATCTCGCTCACGGAAGATTGCTGGTGATGCTGCTCCGGTCAGCCTCAGCACCAACCACCCGCCCGACTGACTGACTGACTGACTGCGGTCGGGGCTGGTGTCGCCCCTCCCACAGACGATCAGAGGGGGCTTCCTCCGCTGAGTCTCGCTCTAAAACAACAAAATTTAAATACCACCGAACCTTACAGATGATTTAAATGTGTCCAATAAAGCGGTAGCAGAGCCCAGTTTTCCACGTACGCTGCTCTGTGAATGCCATTGTCTCCTCTCAAGCTAGGCTACCGCTGATCACCTGACTCTGCCCCACCTTGGCCGAATAACTTCAGCTTTTTTGGGTCTAAATACATCAACACCACCGCGACACTTTCATAATTCCGTCCTTACCTGCATAGCCAGCGTACAGCCATCTGAACTGTTGTGGGAAAGTGCGTTCCTCCTCTGATTAAAGCTAAACATTAGCCTACCTAGCTACCTTCTAGTAGTTACTTTCCTGTTCTCGAGTGTGAACTAACACGGAGTTTGTCTTTGCTTAATAAATTGGAATTTAATCCAAATATCGGCGTTTGCTTGACTCAACAAAGAAGAGGAATGAATCTGTACTTAGCTGACTTACAATACATTCATATCGACCGAAGAAAATATATTTTAACGTGTTATCTTTCGGGCGATCGATTTATCTGTTTTTAAACTAAGTGTTAGTTTTGGTTGGCCAACATTGGGTCGCTGTATTTCGTCACGTCGCGGTACCGTTTGTCACGCAGCGGCAAAGGCGGGGAAAGTAGTTGTTTTTCTACAATTCAGAGGGAAATAATGAAATATTAAATAAAATAGTAATAATTTTGGGTAGAAATACATAGTGGTTGTCTGTATCAATATAGAAAGCTGCTTTGCCTTGGATTTATTAAGAAATATAGTAAATAATATAAAATATATGGTAAAAAAGTGAACATAGAATAACATATATGTATATTTTACTAACATATTTAAGTGTTATCGTTATGCCTAGTTGTATTAAATTTTAAATAATATAATTTATATGCGAATGAAATGAAATATGATATAATATGAATGTATGTATAATACAGAACTTCAAATTTATAGAATTACTTGTACTTCTTTCTATACTGCTAAATGTCAGAAATCTCCCCGCCCGACCGGTTAAATCCGGGGTGGTAGTGGTGTAATTTTCGAACGCATCATTTCCTCGCTGCCGGATCACGTGACAGGATGGCGTGTTGTTATGCACAGAAGGACGTGAACTCTGAGAGCTGCTGCAGTGTGGACCGACATTAACAGCAGCGTGCTCGGTTCCGTACGGGTTAATAATAACTCTGTTTAAGACGCGGTTTAGTGTCGGTTAATTAAAATGGCTTCCCGCCCAGCTGCAGCAGCGGTGGCCTGTTTAACATGGAGGAGCCTCGGTCCTGTCGCCCTCCACGCTCCTCTGCGCCCTCACACCTTATCAGCAGCGAACAGTCGGCTCTGCAGCTCCAAACAGGCAACACAGCAGGACAAAACACCAAAGGTTTGTGAACTAAATCTAAATTCTAACACACACACGGTCACAGATATTACACACCTCTGCACTGACAGCCTGTTGATGTTTTCTGGGACCAGCAAACATACGTGCTGGTCTGGTTTCCATGTTTTCATTTAATATGCAGAAGTAGAGGACGCACGGCGTAAAATTATTCATTAAAAGTTAAAGCTTACAGAAAGTAATCAGACCCCTTCATTTCTCGCACGCTTTATATCGTTGTAGATTTCATTTTAAATTATTAAAACCGCAATATTCTGCTCATTAATCTACACTTAATAACCGATAATGACAAAGTGGCACCTGTGGCACCTGGATTTCTTGGACATAGGTTAGAAAGGCACACACCTGTGCAGATAAGGTCCCATTAGTTCACCCTGTATGTCAGATCAAAAACCAGGAAGTCCATGCAAATCTCTGTGGACCTCCACAGCAAAACTGTTACGAGGATAAGGATATAAAAACATAGAGAACAGTGGCCTCAATAATTGTGAGATGGAAGAAGTGTTAACTCTTCCTAGTGTTGGCTTTTAGGCCAGACCACAGGTTTGTTAAACAAAAGTTAAAGGAGGTGAAAGACTTCTTCTATCCAAACACTATGAATCTGAATGAACCAGATTTTAACAGTTGAATCTACCTTTTCTCTGGTCTCTGAGTCCTGGATCGTGTCCGGTTCCTCGCTGCTCTTCTCATCCTGAAGTCTGGTTAGAAGTGATAAGCAGTCTCCTTTTTAAACCCATGTGACGTCTGTCTGTGTTTGTGTGTGCAAACGTTTACTGTTTACTCACCTATTTAAATTCAGCTTTTCCTCTGCACTGACAGAGTTTTGTAGAGAGGCTTCCTGCTCTTCAGTCTTACACCTCACCTTAACATTTATTGGCTTTAAACAGATTTTGTGGAGAAAAAGAAACAACCACAGGATGAAAATGCAAATTAAAAAAGCCTTTGTTTGATGGATCTTGCAAGAAAATGTGATAATATCCCACTATAATTCTCATAAGTATCAAAAGGTCTCACAGTATTTTTCTGTTGTTTTTCATGTGTAGAGATCTTCCTTCAGACCAGCAGCCAGCTCCACACATGACTGGATCGGTCCACCAAACCCTCTGTCCAACCTGCGGCCGATCGTTTACCACGTCCCCGAGAACGAATCAGAGCTGGAGAAGCGGCTCAGACACCTGAGGCAGGAGACGGAGGACTGGAACCACGACTTCTGGACTAAACAGAACATCACTTTCAGCAAGGTCAGAAAATAAATAATGAGAGTGCTTTTAAATGTGCTGTTAATTATCTTTCTCAATCCTTTTTATTGAGAAAATTCTGCTGCACAGAGTGAATTAACCAGGAGCCAAGGTGACCTCTTTACATTAGCCTGTAATCAAAGCCTGTATAATGTCAGGGTGTCCCCTGCCTGCTGAGCTGTGTGTAAGTTCTTATTGTCACCAGTAGAGGGCAGCATTGCACAACTTCTACTGAATTTGTCGCCACAAAACAAAATCATTTGGTGATTCTGCTCCTTATGCAAACAATTATTTTTAAAACGTAGTAATCATTAAATACCATAAGTTTGGCATTATTTAACACAGAGGATACTTTTATTTTGTGAATGTGTTCATTCAAGTTTTGTGTTGATGTAATCATGAGAAAATGTATATTAAACCTGATCCTATGTATTTTATATCAGAGGGGTTTGGTCTGCGCAGCCTAAACACCCACAAAATAAAGTTTGTGCTGTTGTCAGAAAGTTTATTTGCTAGAATCTCTATCGATTTAATACTGGTCTGATGCACTTGTTTAAAATTAAATAATTTACATTACTGTAGGCTCTCTGGGTAAGTTCAGTGCTGTATTTACACCCTTATCCTGAAGACTGAGAGAAAAGAATATCAAATCATGTTGAGTAAATATTTATAATATGATCTTTGTGTATTGATTTGTTATATAATTTTAGTTTTGACCTGTTTAAACTCACATTTTTGTTGAATTTATTTAGTTTTTGGATCGTTGTGGATTTACTTATTGATTTATTGTTGGATTTTTGTTTGTGTGTGTGTGTGTATTTTTTTTAAGATCACATATTTTTATTCTCTCTGCAGGAAAAAGAAGCTTTCATCATGTCACAGCTAAAGGCAAAAGGTTTGACTGTGCGTGATGAGCAAGGTGAGGACGTCTAGACTTTTCTACATATTTTATTCTGTTTACAAGTTGAGATGCTTTTGAATACTAAACACTCTCCTGCCTTATGAAGAAAAGAAGATTAGATTCATAAATAGAATAAAACTCATGCATAATGTGCCTCTGCTTCAAGAATTTCTTCAAAAATTCAACATCTATGAGCAAGTTTTGTTTGTTAGGCTATTTTAGAAAGGACGCCTGCTGAGACGACTGATAAATATTCAAAAGCAGAGTAAACAGAAGTGTGTTTTTACAGCCGTGGATTTAAAAATGAAAATTATCTTAATGAGAGAATAATATCGTCTGCTGCGTCTCCTCTCTCTCCCACTCAGGACGCCGGCGGTCCCTGAACAGCGAAGAGATGGCCATGTTTTACAAAAGCTTCCTGGACAAAAACAGAACGCGTCATGCAAATTACAACAAGTGAGTGAGTTGTTTTTGCAGCCGAGCGTCTCCCACAGCGCCAGCTTGGCGGGTGGGTGGTTTGGGGGCCGGTGCGTCTCCCACCACGGGAGCTGTGGGGCTTTAGCTGACAGTGTTATATTTACCAGCCCACCTTGTGTACAGAAAACAACGCTGGCACTGAGGAGCTCTCTGTGAATTAGAATTGCAAAGCGGCTGACTTGTTTCTAGGTTAGAGAGTCCTGCGTGAAGGAAGAGAAGTTTTCTGCCCACACACATCACCTTTTTTCTGTGTGTGGGTTTTAAACGCTTTAAAAAACTTTGGTTTCCATGACTGTGTCCTTTTTATTTACTTAGTTTCTTTATAGTGAGCTTCCAAAACAGCAAATCTATATTGCATTGAGTTTTACAATGAAATCCTGTATCTGCATTCACTCCCATTGTTCATGTTCATATATTTAATGTGACTATAAGCATATGATTTTAAAGGTCCAGTGTGTAACATTTACAGGGATCTATTGACAGAAATGGATCTAATATTAAGAAACATGTTTTTATTCATGTGTCATCACCTAAAATATCATAACACATAATCATCATTGTGTTTCTGTTTGATGAAAATGAACAGTTTATATCTACACAGGGAGTGGGTCCTCTACTGTGGAGTCTGCCATGTTTCTACGGTAGCCCAGAATGGACAAACTGAACCAAACAGTGGCTCTGTACAGGGGCTTTAGTGTTTTTATATTGACACAATGTCAGCCATTGCCTATAGCTAACAGATTAACAAGTAAATACAATATTTGAATATATAGTGTTTCCTCTAGAGTGGCTGTTGTGGGTTGGCGTGGTTGTATAATTAATAACAATCATCAAACTTGCAGGAGAGGACTGGGGTCATAGATGCCACTAAATCCTACACACTGCTCCTTTAAATCATTATTCAGTATAAAACCAAAGCCAGTCATTTAGTCTAACATCAAAGAGTTTACATCCTCTAATTCTTTCATTTCCTTCCTTTTCTTATCCAGGGAATGGTACCGACGAAACTTCACCATCACCTTGCTCATGGCCCGAGTCGCCCTAAACAACATGTGGAGGACTGTTACTGTGAGAAACAGCAGAAAGAAAAACAACACTCCTAACACCTGATTATAAATAAACTATTTATCCTCTTTCATATCAAGTGTTTGTGTTTGTTTTTAGAGCATTTTAATGTTCTTTAATTTTTCCCTTGTATTTTAATTTGCCCAAGAATTATAGAACTACCACATGTATCTCATTGTCATATCTCAAAAAGACCTTGAGGGAATTTCTTCTAATTTGGTACAAATATTCACTTGGGCTTGAAGAGGAAGTGATTAGAGTTTGGTGGTCAAAGGTCAAAGGTCACGGTCACTGTGACCTCACAAAACACGTATTTGGCCTCCTGAACGTGATATCTCTGCAATGCTGCAAGAGAATCCTGTCAAATTTGGCACAAACGACCTCTTGGACCCGATGAACTGATTTAAATTTGGTGGTCAAACGTCAAAGTCACTGAGACCTTTTGGGCCATAACTCAAGAATTCACAAACTAATTAACTGGACTGATTGGTGAAGGCGGTAATTCTACTTTTGTTTCTGATGTGTGGTTGATTCAGTCAGTTCCCTCAGGTCCATAAATATATTTTCACTGCTCACTTGGAGACAAGATGAACTGTTGAGTTGATTTATTCAGTCTCTACGTCTGTCTAATTACTCTGAAAAATAGTTTTAATCTCAGGGAGCTTCCCATCAAGCAGGGCGTTCACCAGAAACATCAGTTAAATAAATGGATCTATTAAGTCTGTTCACACCTGCATGCACTTCACTACCACAATGGCTCAGACAGAGATTTTCTACATTTTTAAGGATGAGTTGTGGCGATTCGTAGAGGTGCCTGAACATGCTTATATGGTGAGATCAAGAGACTGAAACAAAGACGAGTGCAGAGGCTAATGTAGATAAATGGATACTTGAACTTCAACCAAAAGTAATTTCATGTGGCTGCATTGTATTCTGCTCCACTGAGGCAAACTGCCTCTTCTGCAACAGATTCCTCTGGTTTGATTGCAGCTCATTCACTGATGCAACATTTTCATCACAGTTTGAAAGGAACTTTCACCAAGTTAGGAGTAAGTTTGTTACCAAAAAGCATTTTTTAACTTTAAATCTACTGGTATATGTGCAAGGCCACAAGAATCTTTGCTGTCATCTCACCACAGTTACATTTACGGTTTTTTACAGGACAAGGCTGCATATGATGACATAAAATTACATTTCCCCGGGTGAAGAAATATGTAACAAGAAGGGCAATACAGTAAAATAAAATGAAGGATACATTTGCATATTCTTCAAGAAGAAATGATAAAAGGATATAATATTCTTCAAATATTCTTTACAGAATTATTTAAAGGGTTGTATTAATATTTTCCAGTTTAAGAAACTGTACAAAGAAAGCGGCTTTTTGGTCATTGAATGTGCAGTGAAGAAAAGATTAATTTCTTATGAACCATTAGCCATAAATAGTGATAAATAATTAGAGGTTCTACATTTCCATAAAGTCTGCAGCTGTAAATGTTAATAATAAGTTTATAAATAATTTGAGCAGTCCTTTTCCATAGTCCATTTTAGAGGTCTCTCTAATTAATTCATTTCTTTTATATAGGCGCCAAATCACAACACAAGTTATATCAAGGCACTTTTCATATAGAGCAGGTCCTAGACTGTACCCTTTATATTATAATATTTACAAAGAGTCCAACAGTTTCCACCATGAGCAAGCACTAGGCGAAAAGTGGCCAGGAAAAATGTCCTTTTAAGAGGCAGAAACCTGGATCGGAACCTGACTCAGGGTCAGTGGCCATATGCCTCGACCGGTCGGGTTGATACCTACAAACCTTCTGTAATTGGTGCCTTATCTGAGAGTTTGTACCTAATAAACTGGCCACTGAGTGTAGCACAAGAAACACAAAATAAATTTCTTATCTCTTATTATTGCTTTTTGTTTTGTTTTTTTGCATTAAATAAATAAATAAATAAATCTGGCTGCTCAACTCGCGCCACAGCTTCCCCTTTAATCCGGGCAGGGGTGACATCATTACCGAGGAGAGGAGGAGGGGGGCACCGGGTAACGCCATTTTCACGCACCGCGCAGTCAGTCAGTCATCCAGCCAGCGGACCAGCGAGCTGTCATCTTCATGGGCGACTAGTCAGCTGGTTTATTTAGCCCCCATGAAGCCGCTCTCGGGTTAGTTTCACGGAGCTGTTCCTGCCATGGAGCCACACGGGGACCGGCTTCTGTCGAATGGCTCAGACTAAAGCCAGTGTTTGACAGTTAGGCGGTTAGCTATGTAGCTAGCTGGTCATCATTAACGGCGGTTGATGCGGTGAAACGAGCCCCAGTCGGCGAAACGTAAACCACCGGGCAGTCTGGGAATTCTGTCGTATAACTTGCGTGTTTTTTCCTCCATAATTATCGGCAAACGTTGTCGGCCGAAGGAACGACACCTCCATCCGAGAAAAGGCGTGATTTAAAAGGGGAGAAGGGGCGAGGAAAAGCAGCGTTACAGTCCAGCTACATTGGCAACGGATGTCCTAGAGAACGGTAAGAATGGCTCCGTGTATTTCTTGGAATGGTCTCATTAGCTCATTAACCACTTCCAGAATTTTTTTATGTTGTGTTAAGCTTTTCTGAAAGTGACATTCAGCCAGACCACAAGCATTTGAGTCATTGTATAATTTAGACACCCGTGTTGTTATGAATTACCCCCGTTTTCCCTTTCTCTGTGTGGTCGGTGTTTACGTTAATTGCAGGAATTAGACGCTAGAAGCGCATTAACTGTCACCGGAATGCTAGCGCGCAGTTAGCACCCGTGCTCGGTCCGTGTGACAGGGAAGTATCGGCCGACTGGTTCTTCAGGTTAATCCGTTTGTAAAGAGAGATAGCTGGGACGAAGCAGCAGGAACTACGGTGGTATGGACACGGTTGAAACACTCCTGTCAACCCCGGTGGAAAGATGCACTTGTTTCAAAGCACTGCAGCAAAAGTCTTGATGCTGAATGTTGTCATGTGATAGTTATTTAGCTCTGTCCTTTTCATTGATATTCAGAGCGGGCTGAGGGCTGTGAAAGCTGCCTGTGTTTGAGGAGACAGCTTCAGAGGGACAGTGGATCCCAGTGTGGGTCTCACAGCTGGGGAAAACCAGAAGAAAGACTGAGAGGTGTCTGTGGATAATTTTTGACATTTTAGGACACGCACATGCAAACACACAATCTGGTCTGTTGGGTCTGCACTGCTTGACAGCCCATGAAATCTCAGAAACACACACACACAGGTATTCCTGGGAGTTTTATTTGCCCTGCCCTGCAGTATTTAATGTTTAATCCACCCTAAAGGAGTACTCATGACAACCTGCAGGGCTCCACCTCCACCCCCCAGGCTAACACCCCTCTGCTCCCTCAGGACAGCTTGTTGTTGGCTCAGAGATCCCAAAGGTCTGTGTGTGTCGACCTTCTTGCTTCTGGTGGGAAATGGTAATTATGTATTGTCGCAGCAGGTTTTGTTGTAATACTGAAGGTCAGCTTCAGAAGCACCAAATGCATCTAACAACTATTTTTATTCTTGATTAATCTGTCAATTCTTTTAAAGGTAATCATTGGGTCTATAAAATGTCAGATAAAACTGATAAACAAGTTCCCACAGGTCAAAGTGACGTCTGAAAATGGCGTGTTTTCTCCTTCCAACAGAGCAGATCCCAAACATATTCAGTTTACAGTCATATAAGATAAAGAAAAGCAGGAAATCTTCATTTTTGAGATTAAAAATGACCTCTATGAACGCTTAATTATCTGCAGATATTCTTGTAAAATCTTCTTTCTTGCTTTGGTCAGATTAACAAGCAAAGAAAGATTTCACAGGTGAGAGAGGGCTGCAAGTAATTATTGATTAATCTACTAAATAATTAGTCCCCAAAGTTCATCGTGACATTTTAAAATATCTTGTCTTATCCATCCAACAGTCCAGAATATTCAGATTTTAGCTCAAAGTTTTGCAAATTTAAGAAAATAGAGAAGGCCATGTCTCACAATTATTATTTTTTCACTAATTGTACGATTAATTGGTGATGAAAATAGTCATTAGTTGCAACTCATGTGCTATTTGATTGACTCTTGTTGTGTGTTTCTAATTTGCTGCCTCATGTCTGCAGTTATACTGTTGCTGATCACGATATTGTCACTTTCACCTCTGAGTTGCTGCCACCTGTTGCTGAGCTCCAGTAACCTGGGTCTAAATAAAACAAGTTATCATTGAGGTTCCTGCATCTGGATCTCCTGCAGGCTACTGAAGGTGCTAACTGTGCTAAACTTCTAGCAGATTTTCAGAATTAATATTCATAGTCAGACAATAGTCAGACGTCATGGTCCCACGGTGAAATGTCTCTGTCATATGCAAATCAGATAACCAGTTTTTTTATAATTGGCTCTGGCTCAAGCTGAATGGTGTGAAACGATGCTATCAGCTGTGAGAAATGTCTGTTAGAGAGGTGCAGAAATACTATACATCCTACTGAGGAAAACCAGGAGGAACTCATGCAGTTGACTGTCTTTAAGTGTATTGAACTCAGTTCTGGTAATGTAGAATTAAAACCTAAACCCTATGGAGCGTGTAAAGCAGAGTTGTGTATCAAAGTCAGTGTCAGGTGTAAGAAATAAATCCAGTATATTCTCTCGGTATCTCTCAGCCTTCGGGTGGTTGCTGCAGTAAGGAGCTGTGCCTCTGCTGTCTCTCCAGATCAGAGCATCTTAAACAACTTCAGTGACTCAAACGATAAATTTAATCTCTTGCCCAAGGCTCGCTCATGGAAATAAATAAATAAAAAATGATTGGAGCTCTTGTTATGTGAGAGCTTACCAGAAGTAAGCCTGCGACTCACTTTAAGGAGATGGCACACAGTTTAACGCAGCAGGCTGCACATAATTAATTCACACAAAGTTTAGGCAGTTATGTTCTCAGTGTTTCTGTCCGTCACCCTCAGGTCCTGATGTCCACCAGACACAGAGATCTGCTCAGTATTAATACCAGTCACACTTGTCATTTCCTGTGTTACAGGCAGACAGTGTCTCGTCTCGTGACTGCCTGGTTTGTTAACCCTTTTCTTGGTCTCGGTGGCTAACATTTAATGTCGTCACATGATGTATTCATCATGTCTTGATTGTTGAATAAAAAGAGCACATGGAGACAGTTCTTGATCTTTTCAAAGCAGCTATAATCAATACTTTCACATTAACAATGGATCACATGACTACTTATGTGTGAAAGGGGGTCACTCGTAGATTCACGCAACTTTATGGCGTCTTTCAGCTCAGCAGGCAACTGTTTTCAGCAAATACGCTCTGATGAATCCACTTTACACTACATGGATGGCACCGAACAGCAGAAAGGCCATTTTGACTGGATATGTAACTGATAATAAAGCAAAAGTTCTTATCAACAAGAGAGATAATAAGTCAGTGTTTAGTTTATTAGTTTATATTAATTGGCCAGAAAATGCTTTTATTATTAAAAATAAAAGAGCTGTAAATGAGCCAGAGTTAGTGTAAAAGGCTATCACATGTGGCTAGTTGTTGAAAAGTCTAAAATTAGAGCACAACATAATTAATACACAGAGTAATGGATTGTCACAACAACACAATGTTGTCAGTGTCAGTGTGAAGTCTGGAGAGTATTGTGTTTTATTGTTTTCAGTCACTCAGTGCTCGTAGCTGTTTTGTTTTCTCTGCAAAAAAACAGCTCAAACTGGGTGGTTTACTCCTGTGGTGTGGTGTGTTGTTCTCTGAATTAGCTGCTGTTGTTAACTACCCTACCCAGTTCTCTGAGCTATTTATACCCGACATCTCTTTGTGAGCAGCAGAGTTTTTTAAACAGCAGATGCAGTGTTTGCACTGACAGGATACAGGTAGAGCAACTGTTGTGTCATTTGAATCATGAGCAGCCAAACAAAGGTATGTCTGTGAGTTTGTCGCAAGGTGATTGTGATGAAAAGTCCAGTAGTTTTAACCAGCAAAGTGTCTGTGAAACTTTCTCTCTCTCTCTTTAAATATGATTATGGCTCGCAGCTCTCATCCTCTAACGACTATCTGCCCACACATCGCTGACTAAGATTGTTCTTCTCGGCGCTGCTCGTCCTGCTGCCGGGCTCCATCCTCATGCAGAAGCCCAGAGCGAGCACTCACTGTTCCTCTTTTTCATTGGTCCCAAACCCACCCCCTCCTCATCCACAATATACCCTCCCCACCAGCACATTTGTCTTCAGCCTCCCCATCGCCTCATACTGTATCACTGCTGTAAAACCTGCTTATATTAAGAGCTGCAGCGTCCCCCCGGGCGCTCAAGCTTCAAGCAAGCTATTTACATTTCAAAAGTTAACATCAGAAATAGTTTTCTCTGCCTTTCCCTGTGGTGCTTTGTCTCTGAGACTCATCTGATGCCAGAAATAAAAGATTGTTGGATCAGAGCAGGAAGAAAGGCGTGTGCTGTCACTTTCACTTCTGTATTACGCCGCCCGCAGTGATAGTTGTTGTCTCTCTAGTCCTTTGCAGTTTGGGATTTTTCCAGTGGTTTAAAAATTGACCTTGCTCTGTGTTGTCGGGGTTTAAAGCTTTAAGTTTGGATTGATACCCGTTCACAGCGTGTTGCTTTCAGGGATTAATTTTGATGGTGTAGCTGTTCCAGTGTAAGAACGGCTTTTATTTTGATATTTGTGTGTTTTCCTCCTCAGTGAGCTGTGTAATAAGATCTGCATGTCAGTTTTCAGCTCATTTACCACAGTGAGGAACTGGCTGCTGAATGGATATGAAGGAAACACTGGTATTAATTTATATTATGAGCATTTTCCTAATTAATTGGTAGATTACAGGCCTCAGCAGTAGGTTATTCCAGCTTCACAAGCTCTTACTATCAGAGCACTCTCTGTTCTCTGCAATATCATTTAACAACTCCACTGTTGAAGTTTCTCTCAGATATGACTGTTATTATTACAGTATTTAGAAGTATAGACCTGAAACGAACCATTTCATGCTCTAAATCTGAATATTCACTCCTCTTCTTTGTTTTCCATGTCAGTTTTACAGACTAAATGATCAACTTATTATTCCAAAAAATACAATTTCAATTAATTAATGATTAAAATAGCCGTTAGTTGCAGCCCATAAATTAGTATTATCCAAAGAAACTTTCTTTTTAAAGCTGAATTAGTTGGTCTATTGATTAGTCATTCAGTCCACAGGAAATTAACCAGCTTTATAATCAATTCATTGTTTAAGTAATTTTTGAGCTCAAATGCAAAATATTACCTAGTTCCAGCTTCAGTGTGAGGATTTGCTGCTTTTCTTATATATATAATTGTTAGATGCAGCTGTAATTACAGGTGCAACAACAGACTTGTAACCAGATGAAAAATGCTTTTTAGGTACAATTTAAGTACATTGCCAAAAGGACCACATACAATATAATTTAACACTGTAAGTTTAAGTACAGGCTGTATTTATGTTCCTCCTCATGCCCTTAAAAAGAACTGAAGGTTATTTGTGAGTAATAATAGACAAAACCAGTGAGGAGGAGACTGTTCTCCACCATCCATAATGACAATAGTCATTAGTTTCACCCCATTGTCTTTATCTGGAGGCATTCATGAGAAGGTAATTACATTATTCAAGTGTCATTTGGACCTGATGTAGAATTAGAAATGGAACATAAACACAAACAAACCATGCATAATTTTGCTTTACAAGCCTTATGGCTGTTTGTAAATAACACATTTGGAATAGCTTTTCTGCATAATGTAGCTGTTTCAAGTTAATGTCGGTGAAAATCCCCCCCGGTGCTGCTCAGTGCTGCTCACCTGGAGCTGCTGTTTTCCACCTCCTCCTTCCCACAGCGTCAGCTTCCTGCTCTGCTGTCAGCTGATAGGCTGCAGGCCGGTTGCTGAGTCACATGGAGCGATCAGGGCTGCAGCCCTTCCTCCGTCTGCCTTGTCTGCTCAGGGCGATCCTCAGCTTATTGTGTGTTTTTTTTTTCTTCTTCTGCCCACACTTGAACTGAAATGTGAAATCTGAGGCAGCTCAGGACAAGTCTGCCGTCTTCACCTGGTACCGTAGCAGCTTTTATACCGAGGTGGGCATTGGACACAACATCAAGGACAAGACTCACTGTTCGTTCAGTCACACCCAGGAGTTTCATTTCTGTATTTTCCACAGAGACATGCAGTGAAACATAACTTCAGCCAGTGTTTCTGTAATTATTCAGCTGTGTGAGAGTGTTTGCAGCTTCAGTCTGGTGTGCTCGTGGAGATTTATTAGGCAGCTCGCTACAAGTGCTGCCAAAGCGCTCAGTCATAATCCTCTTAAGTGTGTGTGTGTGTGTGTGTGTGTGTGTGTGTGTGTGTAATGAATACAAAACGAAGAAAGTCAGGATGGAGTGTGAAGGAGCGCACAGGGAGCGAGTGAGGGACAATGTCAAAGAACAAATATTAACTTGCAGTGTTTTTGCTAATAGTAATATCATCCGTTTTATCTCCTGCACATGATAGTGTGATACAGTACTTCCTTAATCACCAAGGCTCATTCAAGATCTGATTATGTGCTATGACTGCATTATGGCAGCACTAAGAAGCTGATGACTAATGGCAGATATTGTAATCATGAATGTGAATGTTTAGGGTGGGTAACTGCAGTGGAGGATTAATGTACCAGACTAAAACTGAATTATTTCACCTCATTTTAAAGATTTGTGTCTTATTTCAGTTGTTTTCAGTCGAGCCAGAAACTGGTGAAGCTAATAAATGCTGTTTTTTGGGTGTAAATGATTGATAGGGACAAAAACAGTGGAAAGGGTGTGGTATTGATAAGAACATTGTACCCTGCCAACTACGAACAGCTGCTGCAGTGTAATCCAATGGGCATTTACCTACATGAAAGTACATCCACTACAGTGCTTGGTTGCCACTGACTCACTCAGATTGTTATTATCAGTGTTTGACAACAAAAATACTACCAGACTCCATTGAGAAACAGGAATTTTACAGAGCAGAACACAGGAGCCTCCAACTGTTTGTTTATGTTGTCTTGTAGTACTTGTGTAGAGGATCTGACGCTCCACAGTCAATAAAACAAATATATAGTACAGCAGTGATGTACAGTAATGTTGCTCGTCATGTAATCTGAAATGTTTTCTACCAGTTCCTCTCAGAGTTTTCCTGTTTGACAGTCCTCACCTCATCTCTGTTGTTATCTTCAAACCACACACAGCCGACAAAGCCTCAGATCAGGATTTGACCTGTCAGCAGGCAGCAAGGTTTAAGTCCCTGTTTTTCTTAAAGCTTCATAAGTGATGACTCCTCAGTTTTTTTTAGAGCACCTCAAACAGCATTTTACAAACACTGCTGCATTTAACCTGTGTTTATCCTGCTTTTTCTGCCGTGACGCCGTGTACTGGGCTTTTCACACACAGCAGGTGGTTCACCTTGAATTTTAGAGAGAAGCAAGAACATTCCTTATTGCATTCTCTCAACCCGAACCACCCAGACCTCCTGAACCAGGAGCCGTCCTGTCACAAACACACTTTCATTTAAGTTAGTGTTGTTTGGCCTGGCTGTAAAAGGCTGCTAACTGCAGATGAACTCAAATCTGTTGCTCTGTAAAGTGACTTTCCCCTTTTTCCTGGTGGTCCTCTCTGATCTTTTTATAGCTGTTACAGTTGCAAACGTTCACCCTGATTAAACCTTTGTTGCGTTAAATGTAATTTGTTTTTCTGTCAGGACTAAACAAGCGTAGAAGTCATAAGACGAGTGGATGCTAATGTCATGGGTGTTTAGATGACAACAAGCTGCTTTTAGTTTCCTTGATTTGGTCTAAATTTAGAGAATAATTTGCTCTCCTGCATTCAATACAGTCTCTTATTTTTGTACTCTTTAAGGTTTTTGAGGACATCCAAGCCAAATGAATTTTATACAGCCTGTACACAATGTTTACTGAATTTTCTTGGTTTGAATTGTCTGACGGTCTAACTGCATTATGATATAAATATATCTTTATGATGTTGACCTTTTTCTTTCCTCTGCTGAAAAACTGCAGGATGCGTGAGGACATGTCCACCATGGTGTGCGTGAAGGAGGAGGAGGACCCTGGGGAGAAACTGTCCCAGGATGAGATCATCTCCCGGACCAAGCAGGTGATCCAGGGGCTGGAGGCCCTGAAGCAGGAGCACCACTCCATCCTGGAAGGCCTGCTGGGTACGCTGCGATGCCTGAAGCAGGACGAGGAGGGCGTCCTGGTGGAGGAGAAGTCCCACATGATCCGCAAGTCCCTGGAGATGCTGGAGCTCGGGCTGAGCGAGGCACAGGTACGAACCTACAGCTCTCCACAAACTGGGAAGTTGGCTGGCTGTGGTACTGATATATTAATATTATTAATATTTTATTTGGTTTTTAATAATGAATAATAATCAATGCACATTTAAAAGCAGAGAAATAAAAACAAACAAGAAGTTAGCAGCAGTAGCATTTAAGATTCTTTTAAAGTTTAAGGCCATTAAATGTTTTTATTCATGACAGATGTTACATTTTTAAATGCTTAAAGACCCACAGGATTTAACCTTGCATATTTAAATATAGAAATAAATTCAGTTGTTCTTTGGTCCATTTTTGTCCTCATTTTTTAACCATCTGTATGTTTGGCCCAGTTCTCCACATAGAGCCACCTGCTCTTGTGATTTTCCCTGAAGGTAACATGATTCAGGAAGTACCATAAACAAATAATACTGATGATGCTAAGCTAAAGCAGACCTGGGAATATTCAGGGAAGAATCATTATAATATATTAAAAGCCATCAAAAGTAGTTATGTCAGGTTTTATTTAAGATGTGTGAAGGGTTTTGTTTCATGTAATGCAAAGAAGTTCATTTCTTCATTGATATTTTACTAATTTATAAGTGATTTTGCACCTAATAGTAGAGAAATGTGCATATCATTATGATTGATTTACAACATATTCCCCAGCCTTAACATGCATGCAGCTATTTAACATGTAATAATTGTTGTGGTGTAATTTGAAATGTCTAAGATGAATAGAGGATTCCTGTGAGAATCAAACATCTCAGCACAGATTTAACTGCTTTTTATTGTTGAAGGGTGTGTACCAGAGAAGTATTTTTACTTGTTCATCTGAAATGCTGCATGTAAACATTTTGACTAAACCAGGGTTTTGTTTTTTTTTTGTTTTTTAATGACCGATGACGACCACAGGATGTGACACAGATGTTCAGACAGTGGTTGTTGGTTTTGACATTTCTGGCTCATCCTTTAGTCAAAAAGTGAAACTCAGGATTTAACTCAGAAAGTTTCCTCTGGTGTATCATCTCTACACCTGCAACAGATAAGGTTGCAGGTTTTGTTGCTGGGGCTTTTTGACAGTTATTTATTTTTTTTTTTAGCACACAGATTTATCACCTACTGTTGGGTCAAAATCATACCAGGCATAAAACGTCGCTGGGCTGACTCATATCATACGGATGAAAATATTTTTCAAGCAGGCTCCAATAGAGGGGTTGCAGGTGTGGATACATGCATGAGTTATATGTATGTAAGACTTCAAAAAGAAACTAGAAACCCTTTGAAAAAATGCTGCTGGTGCCGACTGGTCTTCATCTGACAGCAATTTGTCCTGTTGTAGAAATACACATTACAACAGACCAGGAAATAAAGCATGCTCACAGACTGTTTTCAGTTGACAGTGATATACGACAGAAAAAAGCAGCAAATCATCTCATTTGAGAGGCTGGAATCAGAGAATATCTGGCTTTTTCTGTCCATCGCCTAATCGTCTCAGCTGTTATGTTCTCTGAGGACTGTTGGGAGAACACAAGCATTTCTAAAATCCCCCTAAAGAAAGAGAGCAGTTCAGAACATTCTAAAAATGCAGATTTGCAGAGAAACTTTAAATCGGTTGGTTGCGTCACTGCTCAGTTGGCAAACACTGGCCTATGAGTCAGAGATGAGTCACTGTTGATGCTTTAGTCCCTCATCTCCTTCTCCCAGCAGGCTTCATCTAATAAATATACAATACACCACTGTGATATCTACCTCCAGATATTTGCTGCAGTTGTGGTGAAGTACAGTCTGATTCATATTTTTCCGCATCATTTTTCATGCTCTAATGTCTCTGCACCTCAGACTCTGTCTAATTACACTCCTCCCAGATTTTCACCTTAGACCATATGCTATTAGGTGGATGCTTTTCCCCAAACTGCCTCACAGTAGCATTAGTGTACATATATTTAGTTCTGGTGGGGAATGTTCTCTTCTCCCAGGCAGTTTTATGATCCTACTTTACACATGATGCTGCTGCTGAATCTCTCACTATATCTCATTATATTTAGACGTTGCAGTATAATTTGTGTTGATGAACATTGTAGGACTCTGATTGACTCTGGTGTTTCAAAGAACCCCTCTCCTCCTCACCCAGGTGATGATGGCGCTGTCGAGTCACCTGAGCTCGGTGGAGTCGGAGAAGCAGAAGCTGCGAGCTCAGGTGCGTCGGCTCTGCCAGGAGAACCAGTGGCTGAGGGACGAGCTGGCCGGGACGCAGCAGAAACTGCAGAAGAGCGAGCAGAGCGTGGCCCAGCTGGAGGAGGAGAAGAAGCACCTGGAGTTCATGAACCAGCTGAAGAAGTATGACGAGGACCTGTCCCCATCTGTGAGTCCTCAGGTTCTTCAGGTTTCAAATCATAGAAACTCCAGAGTGAGGAGGGGGGATACTCTGTTGCAGTATCAAGAATTCCTGTAACTCCACTTTCTGTAAATCAAAGAAACAGCCAAAATGTGCTCAAGTGGTTAATTAATAGTTCTGACTGCAGCTGGGCTTCATCAGTCACTGTGAGCGTCTTCTAGTTTAATTATTTGTGTAAAGTATCTGATTGAGCTCAGGTTTTTTTTTTTGTTTGTGTAGCTCCCATTCCTTTGAAAGCTGCTGCACCCTCTCTCTCACTGATTCCTGATATTTTTGGCTTTTTTTAGTCACTTTCCTAAACACTTTATCAGCAGCAGAGACGAATGAAAGCTATCAATATAAATGATCTCAAGTACTTTAAGTGCTTTGAAATATACCGGACTGGATCCAGAGAACAGAACGACTGCATCAGCAGATAAGTTTGTAATGTTCTTTTGTGGATTTAGAAAACATTGAGTCACTTCATGCATAATCTCTCCTCCTTTTTCCACCTCTGTCTTTGCTCTCCTTCTCTCTTTCTTCACTCGCTCCCTTCTCAGGAGGAGAAGGACTCCGAGTCCAGTAAAGAGACTCTGGACGATCTTTTCCCGGATGACCAGGATGACCAAGCCCCAGGCAGTAAGTGTCCCACCTTCGTCATCTTCCCTTCACTCCTGAGCTTTTTCAAACCTGGACCCAGATATGAAACACTGTTCCTGGCCTTCGCATGTAGATTTAAGATGCAGTCACAAACCTGAAGCAGTCTCCTGATCCAGATTACTTAACAAATCTCTGTAATAAGATGAGAATAAACGCAAACATCATCAAGAATCTTTCTGAAAATTGCTTAAGTACGTGTCTATAATGTATATAAACTGCTTTCACAGCACTAATACCCTGCAGTTTAAGGCTGTGACTGATGATGTGCAGTTTTTTTTCTTCCCCTGATGGTTGCTGCAATTTTGAAAATGTCACTGCTGTAAAATTGATTCCTCGTCTGGGAACAAAACTTAAATCTTTGGACCAGCAACACCCCTGTAATACACCAAAGTCTGGTCAGTAGCTGTCCCCAGAGTCAGAGTATATCACATAATATATGGTGGTGAGTTTCTCCTGCCATTCACTGCTTTCCTGCACTTTTCTTAAGCCTTATAAATCTCTATCTCTTCATCTCGCTGTACTTACACTCGCTCCCTCACGCAGGCACGACCCAGTTTTTCTTTGCTCCGGCTCTTCACGCCCACCCTTTCCCTCAGTGTTTGAAGGGGTGGTCTTTCAATAGCTCAGTAACCCAGACAGTAAAGCTGTGTTGGCTGTAAAGGCCCATTAGTCAGGACCTAGTTCAGCCTGGAGGGAGGCCAAATGGAGGAAAAAACATCTATGTGTTACATAGTTCCAGGATTTCTACTGTTTTTCTTGTGTGTGTGTGGCTGTAGTGAGGTGAAATAATGTTTGGCAAAAGACCACAGAGGTGTTGTTATGAATGCTTTAAGTCTAAGAAACACAATTCTGATACTTCAACCTGTTTGGATTATATCTAATTTAGTCCCACTAGGAGAGCTACAGCACTTACTTGGCAGAAATATACCGTATCTTTAAGCGGCCAACGAGCTTCTGGTCTCCACAAAACTGCCAACAATTTGTCCTGTAACTTGGCATTGATAGTGTTGTTTAAACCCTTTTTGCACCAAGGTGATTCCCATTTGGCTCCTGGCATCAGTTTGTCAGCCAGTTTAAACTGCTGACAAAATGGACAACAGACTGGTTCAGGCTCTGTCAGAGCCAGACTCCAGACTCTGTGCACTCCTTGAAACTGTTTTATTTAAATTTATCTTTAAGGACACATTTGAGGAAAGAAATGTACTTTTTTTTAAATTTCTTGGCAGTATGAGGTCCAGTCAGTTTGATTTCAACTTGACGTTGTGGTTGGTAGATATAATTTTCCTAATTAGTGCATACAGTATAAACATTTAAACAATAATTCTGGCTTTATTCTATATTTTTCCTGTTATCCACAAATCCCACAAAAGGACCAGAATCCATTAATGAATTGAACCTGTGGATCTAAAGCCTGATATATCTTATTCCTCTGTGCCGCAGAGCATCACATATTGTTGTAAAAGCTATTAAAAACACATCAGCGAGCCTCACTGTAATGACACGGACATCGTCAGTACCATGAACACACACACACTGTAGTTTATTTTTTTAATCGCTCCCACATACAACATCCTGCTGCCCCAAATACTCAGTAGAGCGTCAAATGTGGATTAATCCGCAGCTGGAAATAGTCCCCAACAAATGCGCAGTTTTCTCCCATTTGAGTAACACTTTCTTAAAATTACACTCCCCAGCTGTTTTAAGGAAATTACTGAGGGGTTTTTAAAAAATGAAACTGCACATTTATAACCTGTTTTTAAAGAATTGCTCCACATTAATGTAGAATATCAGCAGCTGTCTTCTTTTTAAGAGGTAGAAAGATCAATAAACAATCTGTTACGCATTAGCAGCACATTTTAGGTTCTAACTGAAGAAATGAAATTTCACATTTATTCCTAACATTACAGGGTTTGTCGTCTGTGTGTTTTTGCTCTATAAGGAAACTGACTTTTTCAGATTTTTTTTGTGTAAACTTCATAATGTGGTCGGCGGTAACTCCCCTTTCTTACAGCGTTTCGTGGGTGTAATTTTAGGGTGTGATCCAGGCTTCTGTGTTTTGGCCCGGAGTTATGATTGTGGTGCAGGTTGTAGAGCGAAGGAAGCAGAGCAGGTTGTTTTGGGGGGGAAATACTGTGTCAAATTAAAGGACTGCATTTTTTTTATAGATGGAAAAACTGGCTTCATTACTCTGCTTTTCAGCGTTTTCCCAAGCAGCAGCAGTGGTGGAGGTGGTGGAGGCCTTTCCTGTGTTGAGCAGCGCTGCTAAATGAATTATGACTGGACAGGAGAGACAGAGTTTAATAACATATAGCTGTGAGAGAGGAATTGGCTTTGGGAATAAGGGGAGCAGAAAATTGACTTTCAACAGCATAAATCTCAATAAAAAGGGGTGTCACTTTAGAGGTCAATACTGCATAATGATTTAAAAAAAATTATGTGACATTTCTCTCCTGAGTTATTAAGATGATAATGTCACTGTAAAGGGTATATGTCAATAAGTCCTGAAACTGCAAACAGAGGAAGTGGATGAACAAAAAAAAATACTAAGACAGATTTAAATCTTTATTCTGTTTATTTTGTTGAGGTTTTATACCAAAAATAGGACAATAAGGTGGCAAAAATAAGCATTTGTTACAAATAAACATCCATTTTAAACAACTAATTATACATTTAAAAAGCCTTTATATGACAGATTAGCAGAATTTTCACCAGTATTTCATAATACATTTGAAATCAACTTGTTTACAGTTATATAGTTCTTTAAAAATGAGCAGTAGTGAGATTTGAAACAAACACAATAAAAAAAAATCATGTTGTTCTTGTACAAGTAAATAGAACAGAGCACATAGAGTAATTCAGTAATTACACACCCACACCCTTTCACACATAAACACTTCACATTGTTACTGTCTAACTCCTGCACACACCCACACCAGTGCTTACAGTCAACACAACCAAGTGGCTACATTTGCGGATGTTATATACAAAACTTAATGGACTGAAAATGAAAAAACTGACGAGTGTTAGCCTGGAGGTTAGTGAAGCTGCACTTTATTGGTTTTCAAATTACTGTGGGAAAAGGAATGATCCTAATCCCTCCCCTTCATCTCAGCATCAAATATAGGTTTGGAAAATAAATCAAGAACAGGTGAGCAGACACAAACTTTTTGCTGTGTTTGGATCTGCTTCCAGCAAAATACTCTCTGTCTGAATACGCTATGTCGCTAACGAATCTCTTACCTTTTATCTCTCCTGAGATGTTGAAGACACACAGTTAACGTTAGCAGCTTAAATATAGTTAAAATGACCAATGAAGCAGATGGTAGATCATATCAGCTGTAGCTAATTAATGTTAATCGTGTAACAGCTCCACTGAAGTCTGTTGGTTGATGTGCTCTCTCCAGAGCTGACTGGACTCTGCCAAAGATTGTTTATGAGTGAAAAGATGCATCACTCTGTAATGTCTCAACAGAGTGTAGACATCAAGAAGTTTTGTATAAAATCAGTTTGTTCCAGCTGTTATTTCCCCGTGTCAGAACAATCTGTATCAATCAATAATCAACATCCTCTGCTGCTCAGCTTAGTTTTAGTTTGGAGCTACAGGTTGTCAACATTAATTAGGCTAGCTTAATGCTAATGTTAATTAATTTAGTAGCTGCCACTGAAACCCTGCAGTATTTCTGGCTTCTCTTCTCAACAGCTGATCACAAACAACTTTAGTTTCTTGCAAATTAGAAAGCAAAACTTAATGAGATTTAATAAGTGGATCTGAAAGGATTCAGATTTAATAAGTGGATTTGATACTTGCTTTCAAACCCCAGCCCTAATGAACAGGATGGAGGGAAAGAATGGAGAGAAAACTGTAGGCAGCCAGGCAGAGAGAGAGAGAGAGATGTGTTTAGGTGCATGGAGAAGGAACACATCATCAAATGCAGTTTCCAGTGGCATTAATCCTCTCAGAGTGAAACGGAGCTGCTCTGTGTGTGTGTGTGTGTGTGTGTGTGTGTGTGTGTGTGTGTGTGTGTGTGTGTGTGTGTGTGTGAGAGAGAGAGAGAGAGAGAGAGAGGGGGATGCTGGGTAAACGCTGGAGTAGATGAGATGTCTCTCCTCCTCAAGCTTATTCAGGCTGTCTGAAAAGCTTTTGGGGGTTTTGGTAAATTGCCGTCAGCAGGAAGGAGATAATTGTGATGACAGCTCTGCCTTTATTTAAATTGGCCTGAGGCTCACACACGATGATTTTTCTGTACAAATATTTACATTTCAGTCATTTAGCGAACGCTGTTATCCACAGTGAGTTAGTGAATGAGCTTGTTAAAATGTAGTGTCCTGTTACTGTTAATGAATTGGACAAATTGGCTCCAGTTTCATGTGAACCTGATGTGTTTATTGGAGGGTTTATTCCAGTGATTTAGTGTCGCAGATTTAACACAGACTGGTGACTATACTCTAAAAAGTACATACAGTACACTGAATATCTTTGAGTCTTTGGACTGCTAAATCTTCTTTACTTCATAAATTATTTTAGAAATAATTACTGGATTCATCTATGTTTACTAAATATGGTGATAAGTAAGTAAATATATGGAGTTGGGAGCTGTTTTTTGTTGTTACTAGATAAATGTGAATCTGTGAAACAAAGGAAGCTATCAGGATATCTGCAGGTCTTGAAATGTAAGTTAAAAGAAAATTAAATTGTTCAATAGTTTTTAAAAAATATAATACTTTGATATATTTCATCTATTCTCATATATGTCCCAAAAGAAGCAGCAAATCTTCTGAAAAATGACTGAAACAATTAAAAACTTTCCAATTTTCTTTTTATGGATGAATCAACAAATCACTGCAAAGCTCAAAAGCATTGATTCTTTTTAATTGGTTACTCCATCCATCCATTCTGCTGCTTATCCAGGTCACATGAATTTAATTAGTTACACTGTCAGGAATTATGGCTGAGAAACACTAAAAATGTGACATCAGTGAGTAATTGTAGTACAGATCGTCCCTACTAGTTTTCTATCATACTGTCATGCTTTGGCCATAAAACATGTATTAAATTTGAAGTAATAATTTTTATATTTTTCTGCTGAACTGTCAACATCTCACTCTGCTGTGAGCATAGGTGGAAACGTAGAAACACCTGGTATCACTTGGTGTCCAGACGTTTCACTGTGGTCAGTCTCATTACTGCAGTGGGCGGCTCCCTCTTGAAATGCCGCGAGCTCTCCTTCAGAGTAAATATAGAGCTGCCTTTAATAAGAAACTCAATCAGGTGGTTTCCTGACCTCTCGCTCAGACACACATTCATACATTCTTACACACACACTCACACAGAGACAGACAGACAGCCAGCATGTCATGAGAGACATTCCAGTCATGTCCTCCTGACCCGGTTAACACACAGAAACCGCCACATTTGCTGTGCATTGTAGCAGAATGAGGACATTGTTTATGAGTGAATAATCTTGTTTGTGGTGTGTATGTTAACAGCCGGCCTGTGTTTGTTTGTTGTGGTTTCTCTTTTGACCCATTTGTAGGAAATTAAATATCTATTGGTTTCAAACGATTCTGTAAAGCTGCGGTAATACAATATGTTGGTATTTAACTTTAACTATTTTTAAACCATATGGGCGTATTTTTAACAGTGCAGGTGTCAGATTGCTGAAGTGTCATTTTATTGTTTCACATCATCTCATAGAAAAACCACAACATTAAGTCAAGCCAATAGAAAGTCAAAGATAAGTACGTAGATATAAAACAGCTCAAATGATTAATCCGTCAGTCAAACAACAGAAATATGAGTTTTTTAAGCACAAACAACAAACATTACTTATTTCTAACCTCTCAGTTATCAGGATTTGGAGTTTCTCTTTATTTGATGTGATAATAAATCAAATATCTTTAGGTTTTTGATAAAATGAGAATATTTTTGGACAAACTAGGCAAATTATCAAGTCATGCTCTTAAGCTGTAATAAATAATTTTTGATGGAACAAAAGACAAATTGATTATTTCTAAATAATAATAAGAAGATTGATTGATTTTGTCAGTGTAGGTTTGTGCCATGTTGTTTAACCTTCTCCATCTTTTCCATTTTCCTCTTTGCGTCTCCAGTCCAGCCGGCTCACGGCAGCGCTGCAGCAGCTGCTGCCCAGCAGGGCGGCTACGAGATCCCGGCCCGTCTGAGGACCCTCCACAACCTGGTGATCCAGTACGCCTCCCAGGGCAGGTATGAGGTGGCTGTGCCTCTCTGCAAACAGGCCCTGGAGGACCTGGAGAAGACATCTGGACACGACCACCCAGATGTGGCCACCATGCTCAATATCCTAGCCCTGGTTTACAGGTCAGTCTCTCAGATCCAGTATGTTGGTTGATATAAACACATTAAGAAGGTTTAGGGTTAGATTACCATGCAAAGTAGTTTTCCAAGAGAGAAAGATGCATTAATGAGAGTGGTATGTTGTCTTTTCTGTCACCCTCACAACACGGTGGCATGTCCCTTGAAGCTGTTGGGTGACCGGCCTCCGAATGAGAGCTGGATTCCTCTCTACGTCAGAAGCAAACACAGCCCTAAGATTTACAGTACAGTAACAGAACGAGGCGAGTGTTAATTTACCGGGCCAAGAGGAAAAGAACAAAAGACTGACACACAAGAGCTGGACAAGTATTTTACAGGGTTGTTCCCATGTTTTTACCTCCACAAATCTTATCGGTTGAATGGTGAGCTCAGGCTTTTGATTTGGTTACCCTGAAAGAACGAGAGACTGCTGCACCGACTGTGGGAACTTCTCCAGGAGCTATTTCAGCCATGTCACCTGAAAATAATGGGCTGTTAGTGGAAATCGTCAACATAGTTTATGTTTCCTCTCCTTGTCTTGCCTGCTTGTCTGTCAGTCTGTCCATCTGTGTCTGTGTCTTTTCTGTCTGACTCTTGTTTGTTTCTGTCTGTCAGGGATCAGAACAAATACAAGGAGGCAGCCAACCTGCTGAATGACGCTCTGGCTATCAGGGAGAAGACTCTGGGCAGAGACCACCCAGCTGTGAGTACATCTCTCTCTGCATCACACCAAACTTACTCAGTTTTGTTCCCGTTTTCTTGCACTGAACGTTCAAAAATAGTTTTTGTATCTATCCGAATTAAAGAGATGTATTATTCTGTATCTTAGTTCAACTTAATTGTTTCCAAGAGAACATTGTCCTTGCAAAAAATAAGCAGAAATACTTAATAAAAGTTCAGGAATAAAGTTGCATTTTAATTACTTAATCTATCTGTACAACAACATTAAATAAATAGTTTGGCATCTTAGGAATCATGCTGATTTTCTTTCAAAGAGTAGGATGAGAAGATGATGCCACTGTCATATCTGTGGGGTAAATGGAAAGCTACAGCAATAAGGCAGTTAGCTTAGCTTAGCATAAAGACTAGAAACAGGTAGAAGTAGCTAGCCTGGCTGCTATCTATCTAAAATCGATAAAAATGATTTGTAAAAGTTGTTGCTGGCTGTAGCTTCATATTTACTGTACAGAACTTTCTCTCTCTCTCAGCAAGTGTATTTCCTGAATTATTTCTTTGATATAAAGAGCGACAGCAATAGATTCCTGGCTATCACGTGATAAACACCTAAATCCTGAGCTGTGGCAGTTAATTGGAAAAGAAAATAAGATTTCTTCACCTTGTTAGTCTGCCGCCATCTATTTTCTCATACTGTCATTACCGTCTAGTCTTTGCTCTGTAGCTATTTTTGGCTGCTGCATTGTCCCTGTGTCCCCTCAGGGATCAATAACATTAATTTAAAAATATTTTCCCAGCTCCCCTTCAGGTATAACACATATAACAACACAGACAGTCCTAATAACAGTGCAGCCAAAATACAGTTTGAATTATAGCTTTGTGACATGTGTTGTTATTGAAGATGAAATACAAAATAAAGTCTGATTTATTTAAGATTTATATAAATCAGACTTTTCATGCAGGTGTTTTTATTCATAAGAGATGTTGTAATGGTCACCATAAAAAAACATTTTCAGCCTTTTCTAAATTCACTGATATACACTGATACATAAGATAGCATTGTGCATTCGTCTACACTAAGATAAATATATGAATTATCAATTTCTTCTTTTAACTTTAATTTATTAGGATCCTGTTTCTTCCCTGGGTCCAAATCACACCATATTAACAACAACGCCAGCTCACAACCAGACAGAAAAAAACAAACAAATACATGTAATAATAGATAAATAAACAGCACAACAAATAGCTTAATTAGCAAAGACTAATAAGACGCCTGTAAATAAATCCAGATAATGATGGTTTTTAAGGCTTTTCCAGTAGAAGTGTTGGTCATATTCAGGCTCACATACATTATACATTTTAAATTACATCTCTCTCAAACTCAGTTACACGTCTCCTCAAACACGGCTGTATTTGTCTGAGACTGTGATGATCAGAGTGAACACACATGGTTTCATTAATAATTGACTGAGGCCTGTTCTCAGATCCATTAACCTCTGTCCGTCAGTGTGACTGTAAACACAACAGCAGGTCGACTAACTGTGTTAACCCCAGCAGGCTGCTTCTGTCTCCACTGTCTGGACCGCCATCACTCTCCACTTTGTGACGCTGAGGTTAGCCCTCCGCATTCCTCCCCCCTCCCACCTCCACCCTCTCATCCTCTCATCCTGCCACCAGGGTCTGATCCTTCTTTTCCACAAGGAAGTGATTTTTTCGGTGATTTGTCACTCAGAAGAAATCGTAGTTTTTTAATGATTCACGATTTCCATATTTTTCTCTCCTTGAATCCAGTTCTTCCTCTTATTCCCAATCTTTTTAATCTCTCGTTCTTTTCTGCTTTACTTTCTTTTTGTTCTTTTGTACTGATAACTTTTAAATATGAACTGGCTCCAAATAAATTAGGGCCAGATATTTGTTGAGGAACATCATCTTTAATTTGGCTAATTAATTCCTAAGTCAAGTTTGAACTTGCTGGGCTTCCATCTGCGATTATGCACGTACCAATACATCATGTTTACATAATTTCGTACCAAGCGGTCTGGAGCTTTGCCAGTCAGGGAGCGGGTGAAGATACGTGACTCGGCGTGATGACTCGGCGTGATGACTCAGGGCGATGAAAACTGGTTCTGGGGAATGTGGATCGTCAAATTCGTCTGAAGCATGTGTGAAAGGTGGAGCTGTCGAGCTCGCCTGTAGACTCCATAGTCTCTCCAGGCTTAGAGTACATGAGGGTCAGAGACAAGAAGGCCCTGATTGTGGTTTCTGCCTACGCATCAAACAGCCTCAAGTATCCGACTCTTGAGTCTCAGAGTGGAGAGGGTGCCACATGGGGAGTCCGTGGATCTGCTGGGCTGTGACACAGAAACCAGATTTATGAGGCGACAACTACTTTGTATCTGTAAACGTTCCTCTGAATGGAGCCAGTGTAGGAGGCTCTGACTAAACATTTAACCAGGCACAAGTTTTGCTGCAGTGCAACACAACCTCATCTGGCAAAGCCCTGTGTTAGCCAATCAAATAGAGCGGTGCCAACCCTGAAGTTAGCATCACCCTGGTTCCATGTTTTTTTAAAATATTCTGACGTATTTTATGTCACAGAATAAAACTTGAAAATGTCTCGAGCTTAAAACCAAAGACATTTAACTAAAAATCCATTGACTTTGGGACGAGGGAACAGGAAGTGCTAAAATGCTAACTTACTTCTGGGTTTTAGGATTCATTCCTGCACCACTCAAAAGCAAATTTACCAGTTTTCCTGGTAGATTAGATAGATTATTTTATAACATTTATGCCATATTTCTCCTGTTTACCATACAGTTATTGTGACAGTTGCAGAAGTGATACCTTTTCAAGAGTTGTAAAGTCCTGTCTGAGTGTTGGATGCATTTCCTTTTAATTTCAGTCCCTCTCCTTTTCCTCTTACTCTCTGCTCTCCACCACTTCATTGTCCTGAATGATTTCCCCCACCTCACCCCCTCTCTGACCTTCCTCCCTCCTGCCCTCGCTCTCAGTCCACATGGCCACCAGATCCTGGTCTGAATCAGAGATCAGAGGTGACCTCCGGGCGCCTCTGTAGTCTCCTTCCTCCTGAGTGCACGTGTTGGAGATTCATCATGTGGCTGATTGGGATCAAATTACAGCCCCACCAAAATCAGCTTACTGCACGTTCTCTTTCCTCCTTACCAATTACTCCCTCACCAGATCAATGGCACTGTGCTGCTGTGGCGGAGTCTTGCGGTTGCACACACACACACACACACACACTGCACGTATGGGTGAAGATGATGATTGAGACTTGAGAAGTGTTTTAGATTAATAAATGTGTTTGTGTATCTGTCAGGTGGCTGCCACCCTCAATAACCTGGCTGTCCTGTACGGGAAGAGAGGGAAGTACAAGGAAGCAGAGCCGCTGTGCAAGAGAGCGCTGGAGATCAGAGAAAAGGTGGGTCAAAGGTCGTCAAACACAGTGATTAAATAAATTCAGTAGTAGTGAAATAAGTCTTAACAGAGCATGACTAAGCTGCTGTTTCTCCAAAACTTTCACTTTCAAAGAAAAGTTTATTCTCAGACAAACTCTGTGTCTTATTTAGAAGTCAAACACTAAACTGTACGCTGAAGATTTCTGTCAAGTTGCTTCCCATGAGTCACTGGTTGAACAGCAGCAGAATGAGGGACAAATGCTTTTTAAAAGTATAAGATCAGGCGAAACTCTAGAAACCACATCCTTGACATAATTCTCTCTAAATCAAGAATCTGATTGAGCTGTTGAGGCTGTAATTAGATACTCTAACTTTAACAAACTGGGCACAAACACACAGAACAACCCGACAACAACAAAACCAAAAGCTTCTGAATCTATAAAACATATTTGACTCTACAACGTATTCAGTGTTTCAGTCGTTATCCTGTCGTTAACATGTACATGTCGTCCATTTCTCTCGACACTGTTACTCTTGAGTTCATATACTATCAGTCAATTTTCAGCCATTCCTCTTCTCATTTCCCCAAAACTGCAACAATACATACATTTAAAATTTAAACATAATGGAATTAAGTCAACCTTAAATTTAAGGTGGAACAACTAACTAATAAATCGACTAGTCGTTCCATCTCTACAAAAAAATCTACTGCAGACAGTCACTCTCTTTTCTAAGCTTTAGGCCGTTCCTGCTTCCATTTATCAGCGTCTTTGTATCATTTTATGCATCATAGTGCAGCTTTACATTCAGGGAGACCTTCATTATTTTGTCTCTTCTCTAGTTTGATGCTGACAAAGGTGCTGCTCAGCAATCCTGAAAGTGCAGAGGACACTTTCTATTCACTGCTCTGTGTCTGTCCTCGGCTCTTTCGTTCACCCTCTCCCTCCTGAATGAAACATCAGCTTTGGTTATGCTACTTAAACTGAGATGATAATGCTCTCGCCGCTGAGTTTTCTTGCAGAGGAGGGGCGGGGGAAGGTGGCTGTGGCAGAGCTGCTGAATCAGAAGGATTCGTTCTTTCCTGCAGTTTTTTCTTTTTATAGAAGCTCAGGGAAAGCTCAGCTTCTCACTGAGTTTGGTGTGTGTCAGATGCAGTGGAGGTTTAGGAATGGATGCATAAGATGCTACTGAAGCTTTTCATGATATGGTCGTCATATGATCTGATTCTGTGCCCAGAATGACTGAAGAGGTTTTTCAAACTCTAAATCCTCATGTTAAATTAAATACAAACCCACAGAATCTTTAAAACGGATTAGTATCTTAATTTCTGCAGATTAGACATTGACGTCAGGGCTTTTATCTGTGAGAGCTAATAGTCCTTCAGACTGTGTTTGTTGATGTTTTATCCAACTAATGATCTTTTTAATTCTTAATCAATCTGATCATTTTTTGTATTGTTTTGTCTTTTAAAATGTTGGAAAATTGAAAAAACCCATAGAAACCTGTAGGTGTTTACTGTTCTAAAGAAAAGTGGTTAATCGTCACATTTATGTTTGATAAATGACTGAAACAATTAATCAACTGACAAAATAGTTGGCAATGAATTGTTTGAGTTCTATTTAAATCAAAGGGGCAATAAATAAATATATATATATATATATCAAAGCATACAATTACCATATATAAAGTGGCAGTGGTCAAATCTGATTTTAATATTGATCAGTGCGTGATCAGACTGTCCTAAAAACAGGTGGTTTTCTGTGCCTGAGGTAGAAACTAAAGCCCTGATCTGCTGCTAGCTGCTGACTTCGATTGTTTAAATGTGCAGATATCTCTCAGAGGGATAGGCATAAAATCAAATCCCTGAATTGCTCAAAAATTCCCACGTTCAATAAATATTTTGGTAGAACACGGGTTCAGTCAGTTCACTGTAAAGCACGGGCTTTTTCTGCTTATTTTAGATGCAGGTTGGGTTTCTAAGAGCTTCCCAGAAGCCACCACAGACTGCAGCACTTTTGGTATTTGCAGACATGGCATCCATCAATAAACACGATCAATTCCTTCGCGACCCGGACCTTGCCGTGGCGTGTGGCTCACGGCAATCCTTTTTCAGCTAACGATGTTTACAGGAAAGCTGTCAGACGTGTTATTCTGTGGAGGAGGAGGAGGAGGAGGAGTGAATACTGTAGGTGTAGCAGCACCGCTCGGATAGCTCTGCACCATCCTGGAGATCAGAGACACCGAGAGGCTGTCAGTGTCCCAACAGGGAGGTGAACGCTCAGTAAGGGTTTGATCTCAGACCTCCCACAGATTCATATCGCAGTAAACTGAAGCCAAATAGCGAGTTGTACCTTTACCTTTTACTCTTTAACTTACATTATTACCCAGTGTGGTTTTCTTCCTCAGCTTCCTCTGTTCACATCCCCTTTGTTTTTTTAATGACGTGGTTTCTCAGTGAGCAGCAGACTGTGTCGACTTTCTCTGACTTCATCTCTCTTTTCTTTTTTTTACTTTCACTCCTCCATCATATCTGAGTCTCTTTTACTTCCTGACACTTCTTTTTCTGTGTCTTTTCTCTCTTTTCTGGTCAGCCAGACTCAGATGAAACCCTCGCTGCAGTTTTCTAGGTCTGGCCACAAGTCTCTAATGATCTGTCTTTTTCACGCTCCCTACACTCGACTCTAATGGCTTTAAGCCTTTTCAGCGCACAGGAAAAGCTTACACTGCTTTCATATCCACATTAATGCAAACATGTTCACTTTTAAATCTTTTTTTCCATGGTTCTGCTTCTTTTGGTCCTGATGTGTTTATCTACAGTACTCAGCTTTTCCTTTATCAAAACAGGTCAATAGTCCACCAGTGTGGCACAGGTCCATGCTGTGAGATATCCAGTGTATGGAGATCAGAAATCAGGTTGGGTTGGAGCACTAACTCTGGTGTAGTAGCGAGTAGTGTAAGGGTCAAACCTAAACAAACATTTCCAGTAGCCAACATATTGGCAAACATATTTGTCCTCGTGGAAATCCAAAATTACAACAGTAGACACGAGGTTAAAAACTGGTGCACATTTGAACTTGAGGATAAATGATAGAGTACAGACACTTCTCAGTCTTACAACTTAAATCAGGATTTTCTTAGCATAGAAACTTTACAGCTTTTTTTTTTAAAGCTACATGAACAGATTCACCAGCACCTGGTTCCGGTCTGGTGATAATGTCTCACCCTGGATAAGAGCTGTCAACCAAATGGCACACACCAGACACAGGTCGTTGTCTAAAACTCATTTCGTTTGATGTAGCGAGTGGTGTTGTTTTAACCCCCCCGGTCTCCTTGTTTCCTGTCCCAGGTGCTGGGGAAGGACCACCCAGATGTGGCCAAGCAGCTGAACAACCTGGCCCTGCTGTGTCAGAACCAGGGCAAGTACGAGGAGGTGGAGTACTACTACATGAGAGCGCTGGAGATCTACCAGACCAAACTGGGCCCCGACGACCCCAACGTGGCCAAGACCAAGAACAACCTGGTGAGAGGGATGGAGTCTGGGCGGGAGCAGTATATCACTGATGGAGGAACAATAAGATCAAGGACGTATTTGTACCGTTATCACTGTAAACCATGCCCTTTTTATAGAGAGCAGGGCTGTTTCAGCTCTCTGTTCCCTCAGAAAGGTCAGCACTGTCAAGTTTAGCTTGAGACAAACATTTTTTTTTTTGATATCACGTTGTTTTAAATGCTGGTGTGATCGTGCCAGATGAGAATCAACTGAAATGCTGTTCTGAATAGTTTTTCTTCCTGTTTTGATCACAATCATTTTTGTTTTTGCATCATCTTGTCTGTTACAGTAGTTACTTAATCATAGTTGTGGAAGAGAAATTTGCAATTAAAAATATTTGTTGTTTAAATATATAGAACAACCTCTGACTTTTCTCAGGATGTATCATTTTCAGCGTCACACTGACTCTTAATGTTTGCTCGTCTGTGTTTTTCAGGCGTCCTGTTACCTGAAGCAGGGCAAGTTCAAGCAGGCCGAGACTCTCTATAAAGAAATCCTCACTCGCGCTCATGAGAGGGAGTTTGGCTCCGTTGACGGTACGATTCTCACACACTTTCACATTTTAAACTGTGCAGTCAGTATCCTGTTACAACACAAACAAACAGATTTATCCTTGTTTCATAATCCCTGCTGTTCTCTTCCTCTAATGTAAAGGTTAATATTTTCAGGCTGCTGTTATCATTTCAGTGGCTGTAAACAAAAATGACCTTTCAGCTGAAAACCCTTCAAGCTTCATAAAAACGTCCTCTTTCCTGCAGAGTGAAGTTTGTCACAGCTGATTTTTGTTTTTCTCTGCAGATGAGAACAAACCAATCTGGATGCACGCTGAGGAGCGAGAGGAACAAAGCAAGGTGAGAGTCTGCAGCTGCTGATATTTCCCAAATCATTTATACCCACATTTTGTCTGTTTAATGTTCCCAAAGCCTTATAATTACTTAAAGAAATAACAGACCTTACCAGCTGAATACTAGTAAAATCAGGACACAGAAATCCGATAACGAAACACTGACAGCAGCATTAAACTACTCTGACAGTTTTATGATCTTATTTAAGATGGAACAGGAAGGATTGACTTTACAAAGAGCTGGATTAGCAGATTAAGTCTCGGTAATAACCATTCACTGCTGGTGATGGTGTGAGTCCCCGACTTTCCCAACTAGGAGTCACAGTTTAAAGGGTTTAGTTGTTCAGGGGAAGGAATCCTGACCCGACTGTAATCCCACCACTAAATACCTTCATTTAATCTTTGATGGTATTAAAAAACCCTCCAGTGGTGAAAGGGCTTAATTTACATCCTTTACAGCACGAGTCAGTTTTTATGTAAAGTACATGTTGATTTCTTAAAGCACGTTTCTCTGAAATCGATGACTGTGAGTTATTTGTCTTACAGGGGAAGCAGAAGGACGGCTCACCCTTTGGAGAATATGGCGGCTGGTACAAAGCCTGTAAAGTCGACAGGTCAGTTTGGAGGAAAGAAGAAGACACTCAAACATGTTTAAATGTTTCTTTACAGCAAGAGGTTCCTAAATAATAAAAGCAACAATACTGAGATAACTTATACTGCACCTGAGGTGAAAGAACAAGTCTCTGAGTCTCTCTCTCCTTGTTTTGTGACTAAAAGTTGAAAACAAAACAGACTAATTTAAATTCAGGTGTTTATTTGTCGAGTAAATGTGATATAATATCAGTGTAAATCTCTTCTTTCACCAAAGTACTTCTCAGAGATGATGAGGTATTTCTTCTTCTTGTTTTCACAGCCCCACAGTGACCACCACCCTGAAGAACCTGGGCGCCCTCTACAGGCGGCAGGGCAAGTTCGAGGCGGCGGAGACTCTGGAGGAAGCTGCCATGCGTTCCAGAAAGCAGGTGTGGTCTCTGGATGATGTGACTAATAACACGGGATCGCTACCTGGGGTTTTAGATTAGACGTCACTGTGGCGTGTTACAGAGGCAGAGACAGCAGCAGAGGACTGTTGCTGGTTACCAGTACTCAGATGAAATGGGTCAGCTCGGCGTTTACGGCAGAAAATGTGCGTTCTGGTGTAAAATTAGGGCTGAGATGGTTCTCTCTCAGGATGCTGCAGAGCCTGGAGTGCAGCTTTTTAACTGCCTCTGGTGGTTTGTTACTTATGAGACTTAATGGAGTCTCCTGTGGAGATAAGAAGTGGGAGGCAGTGGTGAAGCCCTGCAGCTTTTATCCGGAATTAAAATTTTCCTTCCAGGATTTAATGTCAAGTATCTCACACACACACACACACACACACACACGATACTGCACCAAGTATTAAAACTGGATTCCTGCGGTGCTGCTGTAGTAACAGCTGTAGAGGGAAATTACATTTTGGTAATTAAAGTAATTAAATTTTAAATACTGTACCTGTACAGTAGCTGTGGTGGCGTTAAAGAGAAGATAGCTTTTACAAATGTGTCTGCATCTTTTGTAAGAAGATGGTTTCATAATGATTTACCTTTTAAAAATGTCAGAAACATTTAAAGAACAATATCAGAAGGAGAAAGGGTTCATAAAGGTAAAATAACAGCTCTACAGTTTGTTGTCCTGTTGCCCTGTGTTTTTCCCTTCTTGAATAATTTATTCGTCAGACAGGGTTATAGGAAACAGTCTGTGCATCGGTCTGCACTGTGGTGAAACAGTATCGTTTGTCTAAGTTTAATTATTCCAGACGCTGCTTGACTTTGCCAGGTTGTTCCTGAAGATCAGAATATGTAATTCTCAGATTGGTGACTGTGTTTTTTAATTAAACTGGGTTTTTAATTGTCTTTTTTAGCTTCATATTTGAAACCCTTACATGGTAGTTCAACTTTTGGGAACTTATTCACGTCTTCCTGAGAGTTAGATGAGAATATTATAATAATAATCTTACCGTAGACAGAGACTGGACAGAACAACTCGACAGTAAACGACAAACGACAGGGTTTTTCAGGCTGTGTCTCTTTCTCTGGAGGAAAAAATCAGTGTGTGATGCCTTAAAGGAAACAGCTGAGATTTGCTGAGTAATTTCTCACTGCTGGTGTCAGATGTAAAGAGTGTGTGTGCCAGGACGTGGGTTCATTGCAGCAGGTGGTAGGAGTCTATAGCTTTAATATTAATTGGATTGAATGAATTGGTACCTGCTGTTGTCAGCTGTTCAGTGTCACTCTAGCTGCAGGTGGGAAAGGTGCTGAGCTTCTGCTTTAAGTGGATTAGTTGAACTGGCATTTATTGCTGCCTCATGTGTTATCTGTGTGTATCTGTGTGTGTGTGTGTGTTTGTCAGGGTCTGGACAATGTGCACAAGCAGCGCGTGGCTGAGGTCCTGAGCGAGCCGGAGGCCCGCTGAGAAGCAGCGGAGCCGCGAGAGCCTGACCTCCGACACGGTGAAGTACGAGAGCGGGCCGGACGGTGGCGAGGAAGTGAGTATGAGCGTGGAGTGGAACGGGGTAAGTACAGTACACAGCCCTCGACACTTTAACTGAGAGTCCTCAGACCAGGGAGACTGACATGTTTACGTGACACACAGCCTGTATCTTTGTGGACAGAAGCCACGAACACGAGTCTTGTTGAATGTGTAACTTAAATACACTGGAAGAGAAAGTGGAACAAAAAGCTCTTATCAGCAGGAGTCAGTCAGGTGAAGGTTTGGAACAAACGCCTATAAACTTTGATCTTTCTTTGCTTTCACAACTTATGTTATACCAATCATTTTTATTTTTTGTGAAGCACTTTATATGCTTGTTTTGAAAAGCTTATTATTATGTTTTTTTAATTTAAGAGCATCTACTGCCTTTATTCACGTTCCTTTGTCTCCGTGATGCTGATGTTATGAAATTTTATAACAGTGAGACACCAGAAAATTTTCAGTCAGTTTACAATAGAGCTGTAGAGCAACTCTTCAGGAGCAATAAAAGAGTCTGAAACTAATTATTTATCGTTAGAAGGAGAAGTGCGATGATATCTGACTGTAGTTGTTGTTTTCTTGCCTAAATTCACTGTTTTCCTTTGTCTGTACGATCAAGATAAAATCTGGGGTTGTTCAGTTTGAGTAGACGTCTCTATATGATGGAAGTTTAAATCTTGATCAGTGGCTTCTGTCTGAAAGATACATGGAGGTTGTTATTAATCCTAATCAGGCTTTTGTCTCAGTATAAATCCTGTTAAAATGTTAAAGAACCATTTTGTACTGTGCTACACTGATAATGCTGATTGACTGTCACAGTCACTCTACTCTCCTCCTGTAGCTGCTGCTTGTATTCACTGTTACACTGACTTTGATTAATAAGACCAAGTGAAAAGCTGCTGAGGCGCTCACTTGGCTGGATCTGAACCGTCTGACATTAGGTGCTTCAGTCGTAGTGTTTTACATTTACATAGAGCTGTGGTCGTAATAAAAACTCTTCTCCACTAAACTTCTCTCTCTGCAGAGCTTTTATAACTAACTCTGAGTCTTAAAAGCTGCTTCCACAGCAGCACAGGCCTCTGTTTACACATGTTGTCACCACCCACCTAACTCTCTCTGCTGCAGAGCCACATTTCTAATCTGCAGTATTTTCCAGTGACTGCAGTGGCGCAACATGTAGATGTAGGGTCGCTGTAGGCCGCTCACCATCACCATCTTATTTCTAAAAGGCTGCTGCTGCTGCTTCTGCCGCTCAGAGCTCACATAGCAACAGTAGTCAAAGCCCTCACCCCTGAACAACCAATCAGCAGTCTCCTCCCATTGTGGTGTGAGACACATCGACGTCTATATTCACTGTGTCCTGTCAGTCAGTTATTAGCACACAGCCTCCTGCAGACAATCTCACATCACCAGCTGATCTCTGGACCTATTTATATCAGGAGAGCTGCCGGTCTCCTCTGGAAAGAGCTTTAGCTGGAAGTACATTTTAATAACTGAGTTTTAGGTTTTATTGGATCAAACGGTAAATGAATTTATGGCTGAAATATCAACAAAATAGCAGAGTTAAACCGCTCGTCGTTACCTGCACATACAGTTCAACTCTTTGTGTGATTGTGCAGAAAGTTTGAAGTTAATAACTAATTAAAAACTGCAACATGAGTCTTTGTGCAGTCGTCTGCTGAATGTGGATTTGAACTCGTTCAACACTCAGTCACCTGACTGCTTTCTCCTCACGCAGCCATTTGACAGTGATGAGACGTCACCAAAACAAAAATACCACTAAAGTTATTCTCTTCAAATTTTCTGCAGAATCTCTCAGATAGATGAAGTGTATGTGCAGGAAACCAGAGCTGTTTAACTCTTCTCCTTCTACCTCACCAATTTATTGATCAGCCCTGTTCTATATATAGATTAGTGCTTATGTATAGAGGAGTGTGTATGGATAATTAATATATTACAATGAAACATAATGTGGACAATGATATAAATGTAACGTGAATATCATGAAGAAAAAGCGTCATCACTGTGTGTTGCGGTTGTTTAATATTACAGGTTACTACAACCTCACCTCACTTAAATTAAAAGGATAAAAACAGGGTTTTCGGAGAGTTTACGCTCCACTGCTCTCCTGCAGATGTCAGACTACATTTTGCCTTTCAACCTGTCAGAGAAATCATCACTTCCACTTCAGCTCTCTCCACAGGCAGGTGTGAAAACCCATTTCTTTCTCACATAAATACGTCCTCAGACGAGCGACCGTGACTCATCAGTCTGTTCATCTGACTCAACATGGGCTCTGTACTGTACTCCTTCTGTGTCCTCTGGACACTCTGTTGTTGATGTTTGTGATCTTTGTCCACTGTTATGTATGTGTGTGTGTGACGAGCTGCTGCCTGAAAATGTTAAGTGTGATTTTTTTTTTTTTTTCCCTGATCTTTATTCTTTTTCTTTGCTTGTTCTGTCAGCATGTTAGCAGCCAGAGAGGAAAGACAGGCTGTTTAATGGATGTTTGAGTCGCCTGTAAGATAAAAGAAAAACATAAATGAACATATAAAACTGAAAAGCCTCTTAAAAAACAATATACAGATTATTTTATTTGTTTCTGTGGTTTGACAAAAAGTAGGACACAATTGGACAAATGGAGAAAATCTAAAATCCCCTTTAACCAGGCTCCAAAGTGTCTTCATCTCTAGTAAGAAAAGCTGTTAAATGGGAAGGATTATTATCACTAATGTCATGGTTTCTTTACATGTAAATGTCAGGCATTTAGCTGAATAATGTAACAATAGAATGAACTTCAGTTTAGAGCTAAAATGATTTCGAGTCAATACAAAATTTAAAAAATAAATTACATTTTAAAGTCATTTTTTGAGCAAAAAATGCCAAAAACATTCAGGTTACAGCTTCTTGAATGAATATTAATATATTAGATAGAATAAAACAATCATAAGTTGCCGCCCTGCTCCTTGTGATTCATCTGTAGTAAAGATAAAACAAAGCCAACCAACAGAAAGAAATAAAGTCCTCAGTAAATAACAGATATTAAGTGTTATATTCAGTCTGGCTGCTCTCATGTGTCCTCTCCCTGCATCCCCTCTGTGTTTATGTTGTTATTGTCTAACACAGTTTAATGTTGTTCTACTTGATATAAGTGTATTAATAATGTCTCAGACACAGTGTCTCTCCGTCATCTTAAACTGTGCAAAAGCGCCACCTAGAGGCAAAGCCTGTGAATTACACCAGCATCCACCTTGCTGTGAAGATGGCTCTTAATAAATAAACCGACTTAAATTATAACCAAACAGTATTTTCAGACATTTAGGTGGTGGATTGTGTTGTTTTCCCACCCTGACATGAGCTGTCTGATTTTACTTTAACGTGTTGAGGTTCAGTCAGTCGCTTCAGATCTTCCTCTTAGATTTTCACTGTCACACCTGAAGCAGGAGGTGTGAAGTTCGTCTAGACGGAGCTGATGACAGCTCCTCCTCCCTCCTGCTTCTTCTGTTTGTCTTCTCTCTGCAAGATCAGTCTGTTCGTGTCTGGTTTGTTTTGGTTGCTTCGGGAGCTCCAGGAGACCCAGGGCCATCTGGACTGGACTGTGGAAAATGGCTGACAGCCTCAGAGAATAAATACAACAATCTGGACCTGAAATTCTTATCTAACCATGATTTTATATATTAAAAATGAGCAGATATCTGATGCACAAGCTGTTGGAGAATCACTGTGTCTGATCTGTGAAACTTGTTGATAACCTCTGTCACATCTTTCCCTCTCTCCCTCCATCGCACATTTTCCATCTCTTCTCTTTCCTCCCTCCTTATTTTCTCCTCTCATCCTGTCTCCTCTTCTTCTCTCTCTCTCTTTCACTGTTTCCCTTCTTTCTTCTTCTCTTCCTGCTCCCGTCTGACCGGCAGGCATAACTCCAGATGCCTTGTAATGGTTCTAAAAACTTGTCTTCTGCATGACGGACGCCTCGCCTCGCCTCACCTCGCCTCAGCCCCTTCAGCTTTGCAGTTTTCTCCACTCTCTCCCCCTCCTCCTCCTCCTCTCTTTTCTCCACGGCGGGTTGAACCAGAGCGATAGTGTTGCTTTTACACTCCCTCCTCCTCCTCCTCCTCCTCTCTGCTGTGTTTGGGAACGAGGAGTGGGGTTTAAGGGGAAATGTTTGTGTCTAAATCCAAACTGCTGCTTCCGACTTGTCTTGAAGGTCTGTACTTGGGGGTGGGAGAGGACCGGGGTGATGTTTCTTTATGGCAACATTAAACTTGTGCTTCTTACCTTGTTATTTCTTCCTGTCCTTTAACAGTAGCCTCTGCTTCTCTACTTCCTCTCTTCCTGTCACTCTCCAGTGTCTTTAAACTGTGTTTCATTTTGGCTGTTAGACTCATTTAAAAGGTTGTTTGGGGGGTGAATTGTGTGGGGAGATTGACTGTGTGCCCTTAAACCAGATCTCTGCTTTCCTACCTTGTTGTCCAGACTGTCCTTTAACTCTCTCCACTTTGACCTGAACTCTGAACTTTGGACTTTTCAAATCCTAAATCTGAACAGTCACTTTGCATAAAAGTTAGTTGTTTCTTAACTCTGTAAAAATGGTCAAAAAAGATAAATGGACACTAAAAATTTATCCCAAAATCACCAAAAATGCAAAATATTTGTAGTTTACTCAGTAAAGAAAAGAAAGAAATTACTTTATAGTAGGACTTTTAGTTTTTATTTTCTTTTAAAATTTTGATCGAGCTTGGCTGTAGCTTCAGTATTTATTTCCCTCTTTGCCAGTCGTAGCTGCTAGAGAAATGTGTAAATTAAACTGTGTCACATCAAAAGCTGAAATTATTAGTTGAATTAATCTTCATGCAAAAATGCCAAAATCCAGTTTCTCAGTTGTGAAGATTTGAAGTTTTTCTTTGTCACATGATTGTGAACTGATAAAACAGTTAGTACCTCTTTGGTAAACTGAATCCAGAAAATGACTGGCAGATTAATGTTATCTGTAGTTGCAGCCATAGTATCCTGGATTAAGATAAAGTTGAGAACAATGTGAACATTATAAGTTTTGACAGTGCTTAATGGATTCATTTAAAGACCAGAACCAACAATAAAATTTGATCTGAAAGAAAAATAAAAACCTGTAAGGAGACTGAGAAAATATCACATTTACAGGATGTTATAAACAGTAGCTGTTCCTTTATTTAGATCAGCAGCAGGAAAACAGAATAAATGGAAAATATTCACACTTTCAATTAAAGCTCCTACAACTTTATTGAACTGAGAAGAAACAGAGACCAACATGACTTAAGATAATTAATATATAGGCCCAAAACAGGTTACCTCCTGTTGATCAGTCGATCAGCGATGATTCGACCTTTGTCAGATATATTCCAGGTTTGTCTCCAGGTGTGAATGGTCAGAGTTAAAGCTTTCTCCTCGCTCCCTCTCCGTCTTTCTCTCTCTGGGGAGGTTAGAAGCTTTTCATCCGTCCTCCACGGTCCATGCAGTTGAATCCAACATTAATTAATTAACATCTAAAATCATTAGTGGTGACAAACATCTTCAGCTCATAGTGACTTAACATGCTGTAAATACCATCAGTGAAACTCCTGCATGATCGAGAGCACCGTCTGATCGTGGCTCTGTAGGTTTCTGCTCCTATTAGAGTTTAGTCTGTTAGTGTGTCACTGTGCTCCGTGTCATCTGTTCACAATGATATCAGACTTTAAAAACTACAGTGTGTTGTTGGTGTCGACGAGAGGACACATTAAAGGTAAAACAGGATTCATGCACGATGGATTTAAACGTCGATGAGGTTCGATTTAAAGCTGAAAGTTCTCCACTAAACGCTGAGAGTGTGGAGGGAACGGAGTGAAGCCTGAGCATCGTGCATCCAGCCTGTTTACCTCCTGTATATCTGTATATAGATGTAACGGTGGGTGGGTGGAGGGGTGGCTGTCACATTTGTGGAAGTTCGGGATCTGAAATAGTCTCTTCTTCGTTGGTGTCTTCTTGGCTCCTGCTACTAATCTTCTGCGTGTCCTGTCCCTGTTTGTGCATCTTACAGTTTGTCTTTCTTAACTTCTAATAAAAACCTAAACTCTTTGCTCACCTGAAAACCTGTGGCTGTCGCCTCTTTGTGTGCTCCCTCTCTTCTCTTCTCTAAACCTTCGTACGTCTCTGCAGCAGCGCTCGCGGTCGTCATTAACTGGCTGGAGTCAAAGCTGTGTTTGAAAATACTTTAAACGGACTCTGAACTTTATGAAAATATGTGTTTATCTAGTCTGAACAAAAGGACTAAATATTCAAGCTACACTCAACACATTCATCATTCAGATAGCAGCAATCCTTCAGTAACCTCCTAATTACTGCTGATTGATGGTGAGTAAACATTAATGATGATCTTATAAAGTTCTAGTAACACTTGATAAATGTTTTTAAATTAGATTAGGGAACATATTCTGAGTTACAGAGACTTCATTTAGACTCATTTGTAAGAAGGTTAATAGAAAAGCTTTTTCCTTGAGGAACATAATATTTTGAGAAGACAAAGACCATATTTATCAAGTGTTAATAAGGGAGAGTTACTGTTACTACTACATTATAAGGTCCATACTGAACAAAGCAGATTAAGATCATAAATTCATGTACAACAGCTTCTTTACTCATCAATCAGCAGTAATTAGGTTACTGAGGGAAAACTATAGCAGCTGTAGAATATGATCATGCAGAATAAGGGATTAATAAGTGCTTTACAATGACAAAGAGCTAAATAAAGTTAATTCACCGTTAGTTTTAGATGATTAAAATCGAGATACTTCAGCCCAGATTCAGCTCTTATGTAAATATTTACACACACAGTTACTCACCTGATGATCTAGTGTTTGTTTGTTTGTTTATTTTCTGCTATGATTTAGAAGCTGTTCTTTTTATGTTGTCAGTGGTATGACACAAAAATAATCCATGTATTCGTCACCTAAAAAAGCAGCGAGAAATCACACACACACACACACACACACACACACACTTCTTTGTCACAATGATGTTAGTTTGAGTAAAAATAAATGAATAAAAATAAATTGTTTCCAATAAAGTTTTCTCATATTTCTTAGCTTTCAAATATAAACATCAGTGTCGCTCACAGAAACGTGGAGTCAGATGCTTTTATTCACTCTGACCCTGACAGTCTGTGCTCTGGGATTTCAGACTTCAGTGAAGGTCAGTGAGGCTGAGATATTTTTAATCTGAGGACGGGGATGATGTGAGAGTCAGACATCCACGCCGCCCTCGAGAATCTAATCAGATTTCACAGAAGTATGTCTGGAATATTTCTGATAATATCCAGCTTCACGATCAACCTCCTCCTGCTGTAATTTTACTGGAAGAAGAAGAGTGAAGTTGTTTGACTCTGATCACTGAGGTTTAAATCAACTACATTTTATTACGTCTGATGTTTGAACAATTAAGTGATGGAATGAGAGAGGAAGAGTCTGTGGCTGCGCAGATTAAGATCTGCAGCATCCATCAGCCTCGACTGTCAGAGACGACACCATCACCTCCTCTGTTGATGCAGACACAGACAGGGAGGTGTTACAGGGAGGTGCTGTCAGACAAGACCTCAGTAAAATAAGTCCCCGTGCAGCTTCACTCCGTCTGTGGTGTTTGTGCTAAAGCAGTTATCCTCCTCTCACTGATATTACTGGGTGTGGACAAAATAATAGTAACACATGTCTTCTACACTCACACAGGTGTTTGAGTTATTTTAGCTCAGCTTAGGTTGAAGGTGGGTGAAAGGTCGTTCTCTAAGGTCAGAGGTCACCGTGGTTCAGGAGATGAAGGATCAATCAGGTCAAATTAGGAGCTTGGTTTGTAAATGAGTGTGCACCTGCATCACTGCATCGTGTCTGCACAACATGTTGTGCGAGAGATTTTGCACTTCTATATGCACTGTATACACATTAGTGTGTGTGTGAGTGTGTGTGTGTTGGCAGAGTTACCTGAACACACTCCCCTAAACTCTTCTTATAAAGACTGAATGTGCTCTGGTTTTGTGTTGGAGTCTGAAGAGTTTTATCGAAAACAAAGCATTGGTGTGTTGCTAATGTACACACAGTGTGTACCTTCCTTGTGTGTGTACGTGCAGTGTAAATGTGTGTGTGAGTGAGTGTAACCCTGTGACGTCTCCCATCAGGACGGCTCCGGCTCTTTGAAGAGAAGCGGCTCCTTCAGTAAACTCCGAGCGTCGATCCGTCGCAGCAGCGAGAAACTCGTCCGCAAGCTGAAAGGCGGCGGCTCGTCACGAGACACTGAACCCAAAAACCCCGGGTAACTATCCCTCCTCACCCTCCTCCCTCCTCACCCTCCACCCAGACACCTGACTGACCCCCACCCCACCCCCCACGCTGCAGGTGACTCTCACTTTATGCACTGAAGGCCTGGAGGATCGGGCCGGACCTCCAGCCCTCAGCTCGGCGGCTGGCGTACTAACCAAAAACAAAAGAAACAAAAGAAGGGATTCACTCTACTTGGCTGGTGGTGAAGTGGTTTAACTCTGAAGCTGTTTGCACATGAAATGATCGAGGGAGCTTTTACTGTCACGTACACATCAGGCCTTTCTTCCCCTTGCATGAATTTACCTGTATTTACATTCATTACCATTGCACAGTTTTTTGGTCATAGTTTAGTTTGGTCACTGCTTCATGACCTGCAGCAGAGTATTAGGAAAATAAAGAGAGATTTCTTTTATAAAGCTGTAATATTATGAGGGAAAGTCATAATACTTAAAGAATAGAGCTGAAATGATATAAAGAAAAGATCTGCAAAGTCATTTTATCTTGAGGAAAAAAAGTTTTCAGGGAAAGAAAAAAGCTGTGATATCTTGACCAAAAAAGTCAGTAATAGATAAAAAACCAAAAAACAAAAACTAATATTTATTATTATTATTAATATTTTGAGAACAAGTCTAAATATCTTGAGGGGAAAAGCTTAATATTTTTAAAAAACAAGGTGTAAAATTGCAAGGAAAAATAGTTAAAGTAACATTTTAAGAAAAAGCTAAATCTTGTGAGGAAGAAATGAGATATTTAGAGAAAAAAACTTGTAATATTTTGTGAACATGTCTAGATACTTTGCATAAAAAGAATTTGAAAAAGACAAGGTGTAATATTACAAGGAAATAGTTATTATATATATGTAATATTCAGAGAAAAAAGTAGGAAAAAAGTTAATAGAAAAGCTTTTTCCTTGAGGAACAGAATATTTTGAGACAACAGTGTGTAATTTTTCAAGGAAATAATTGTAATATTTTGAGGGAGAAAAAGTTGAATATTAGAAATAGTCGTATTTTGAGAAAAAAGTTGTAATATCTTGGAAATAAAATGCAGAATATATATATTTTTAAAACTCAGCAGCAGAAAAGATTTGACAAACAGAGACTTTGATGGTTGTGTTAGTGAACGTACGTCTGCGTAACATCTTCCAATAAGAATCATTTTGAAGAGATATCTCAGCTGAACAATAACATCACTGCAACTTTATTCTTCAAACCTCTGACTTTATTTTATTTTCCAACACTGATCCATAAATCTCCTAATCTGCAGTGACCAAACCTGAACATAATTAAACCATAAAAAACCAAAGTTAACTGGACTGTTTGACAAACTGCAGGTTTTACATGAAATGGGAAAATAACATGACTTCACTCACATGCTGTGACGGGCGATGTGTAGAAAAGCATCTGCAATGAGACACAAACTACTAATGTCTGCTTTTAAAATGCCTTTATGCTTGTTATGCCTGTGGAACTAATAGTTACATCTATTTATTACATCCTATTAGATTCTTTTGGACTATTTATTTCAACCAGTTTGAAATATAGTTCAGTTTTACTCTGCTTTGGATTTTTATTATTTTGTTTCTTTGTGAATTTTGACTCAAACCTGACTGCATGGCTGTTTTTGGTTTTTTTGAATTTTATCCTATGTTGGATTTTTATTTATGAATAAATTTTTTCATTTGAATGTTCCCTTGCATGCCTCATCTGTGTGCTCACTGGTTTTTCTTTTTTCCTTTCTCTTTTCTGTGGCTTGTTGGGGCGATGGATCATCATCATCATTATAATGAAAGATCGGCTCTCCGTAATGTTAGAGATGTTCATTTTAAACAGTCACTCAGTGCAGAGTTTTGTTTTTAACGTCGCTGTGAATATGAACTTTATCAGTTTTCAGCTCAGAAATTAAAGGAACTGCTGCAGATTAGTTCAAGAAAAAAACAATAGGTACCACTTTCTGATAAGACACCTTTCATGAAGCATTTGTCAGGTGTAATTAATGACTTTATTAATGGTGAATAAGTGATTTAATCATGCTTTATGTATCAGGTAATGAGAGAGTTGTCTCACTGTCCTATAATTGTATTTATTAACGCTCTAATACATCTGTAAGATGGTGAGACGTTCAATGTCCAACATAAAGATAAAGAATAATAAGTCATATTAACAAACAACTGATAAAATTTTTATTTCAAAGACATATTAGCTTCCATTTGAAGTAACACAGAATCAGTTACAAGGCTGAATACAGGGGCTTCAGAAAGTATTCAGACCCCTTCACTTTTTGTAAACTTTACTCTGTTGTAGGTCAATTTTAAATCTACACTGAATGTAAACAGAAAAGGGCAGTGGATTATCTGTTATCTGCATGAGCTCCATTAATAAAACCATGAATTGTAATTTATTCGTTACAGAAGTCGTCATATTAGACTGTGGTACCAGCAACAGTTAAAAAAGGAAAAGTTATTTGTTTGTGGAACTAACCTTTGTTTGAAAATATCATGGATGTCATTAACCAACACGTACATACCACCACCTCCTCCTCACACCTGACTCTCCACCCCCCCCTCACCTCTGACCTCTCACCCCCACCTCCCCCCCTCCCTCCCTGCATGTCACACTGCTCTGGGTGCAGCATGAAGCGAGCCAGCTCTCTGGGGGTTCTTAACGTGGCGGACAAGGCTGCGAGTGACCACTACCAAGTAAGGAGCCGAGACCTGAGCGTCCAGACCCGGGTCCACGAGTATCTGTAGACAGTCTGAGTCTTTGTTTTTAACCCTGCTGATGAAAAGAGGAATAATATCCTGTTAGAGGAGGTTAAATCCCCCAAAGCAAAACCACCGAATATCTTCTAAAACATGTTTATGTTTTCCACTAATGTGTTATTGAGCTTTATTTGCTTTTAGCTGTTGTAGAAAAGAAAATGAATTATTGGAAAAAAGTGGATTTTATTGTCATTTGTACACTGAATTATACTTTAAAAACACTGTTGCATCACCAAATTTGACTTTTTGCTGAAACAATTGATCAAATAATCCATCAGTCAAGTGACAGAATATTTATAATCAATTAATCATAATTTTTCAGGTAAATTCACAATAAAAGCTGTAATTTTAAGAGTCATATTTTAAGGAAAAAGTCCAAATAGTTCAAAATAAAAGTCGGAATGTCTTGAGGGAAAAAGGGATATTTCAGGAGAAAAAGGTGCAATACTTAAAAAAGTTGTAATATTTTAAAGAGTGAGTCAAAATAGTTCAAGAAAAAAGTAAATATTAGAAAAAAAGTTGCGATATCTTGAGAAAAAACGTTAATTACATAAAAGTTGTGAGCTTTAAAGTTTGCTGATAAAACATCCAGTCCCACTGTAGTCCAGGTACGAGACCAGGATCTTAAAAATACAACAAATCGTCCTCAAAGTGAAAAACTGATCAAAGTTTGTTAAAATTTTATTTGTGTTTTCTGTACAAAGTCCAAACTCCGTCAGTAAAACGTGTGACATCTCCACTGATGAGGGATTATGTATCTTCACTTTAATTTATTTTAATGCTGTCTAATAAACACCTGGTAGACAGGTGTGCAGAAAAATTAAATCAGCCTCAGTGTACAAGAATTATCTGGTACATTTTGAACCCATTTCACCAGGAAGGTTAAAACAAATCATTAAATAACTTTTTTCAGATACTTTTCGACCTGGTCTTCTTCTTCTTCTCCTTTATTCTCTCTTATTTCTCTATAAACTGCTGCTGTGTTTATGCGTCGGTCAAACCCGAGTTTTTGTCGCTAATTACATGTGATGAGTAAAAACATCAGTGTGACTCACACACTAACTTCACGCCACCATTATTCTCACTAATCAACACGAATTAAAAACATGTTTTCTTGTTGAGTAATCCGAAACATCACAGGGTTATTTATATTATTAATAAAAATCCACTCATGTCAGTTCTTAATCTCGTTTCCTTTCACTTTATTTCCTCCAGGAACGAAATAATCGTCTGAGAAAAAGTCGGGACCTGAGTGCCAGCCACACCGACCTGGCGCGTTGAAGGTTTTTTTTTTCTGACCCCGAAGAGACGCTGAGAGGTCACAGAGGTCACGGGAGTCGACTTCCTGTCCCACTTCCTCCTCGCTGTAAATAGCTGTTTGTGAAAGCTTCGTATCTCCCATGTCACACTTCAGCGTCACACCACCAAGTGCTCACTGTACAGGTTTTAATCTCTCATTGCACTTTTAAAGGTTTGTGCTCTCAGACGGGGATTTGTGGTGGTTTTGTTGGGTTTTTTGTATCAGTACATATCGAGAAACAGGAGGAAAATGAACGTACGGTGGCCTGTATGTGTTTGATTTGAGTGTGTAAATCTGTTCTGTCTCATTGTATGTGCGTATACTGTATGTGAGCGTGTGCTGGTGTGACTGATCGCTCGCTCAGATCAGTCCTTTAAATATTTTAGGCTATCGCTTGAGTGAAGGCAGAGTTTAAGTTTCAGAAACGTTTCTGATGTCGAGGCAAAAAACCAAAAGTCACTGGTCCAGTTAAACTGTAGAGGGTGAAGCCAAAGAAGTACAGTTAAGACTGATTAACATCTCTCTGTAGTAATTATGACTGTGTAATAATAACATAAGATGCAAATGGACAACATAAGGTACAGAAACAAAAACAAGTACAAAACAGTGCAGAATCTGAACACAACAGTGCAAGAAAACAGGATGAAACAGTACAAAACACAGAACAGTGTAAAAAATGGAACAATTTAGTGCAAAAGTCAGTTAAAAATGATGCAAAGAGTAAGTGCAGGAGTGCAGAATGTAAACAGGTTGTGGTTTGATGTTGTCGCCACAGATTTCTGTGAGCAGACATTATATAACTGTTAGAGTATGTTTGATCATTTTAATCGTTTTTTGAAGGTATCATTTGTTCAAAATGGAAGAAAAGGAGAAATTAAAGATGCAAACATGTTATATTCCATTGTTGAAAAAATAAGTAACATTCGATCAAGAGTTCGTTAAAGTTCACCAACTTTCTCTTGATGAAACTGGCTTCACTTTAAGTCCAGTGACTGATCAGTTCTGCCTCTCAGAAAACGTTTTAATAACTTAAACCATCTGCTCTTTGCAGAACTTGTCCAGCAATGACGTCTTTTTGTAGGCCGACCCGGACGTTAGCTTAGCTCTGCGTTCACTCTGCAGGTTTCCAATGGAACTTCTGAACTGGTGTTTTTTATTTCAGTGTAGAAAAAGAGCTTTAGGACTAAACAGAAGAAGAGTCAACAAACATCTGACAATATTTGAAGCAGAAAAACTCCTTTAAGTGTTAAACCTGCAGAGAGAACCCACATCTCAGTCGCCTCTTGGTTTTAGGACCTTTCTCCTAAAACTCTCCGTCCTGTGTTGATTGAAAACTTTTTGCTTTTGATGTATGAAGTTCTATGTTTACATTTGGGGTTTTGTAAATGATGTTTTCTTAGTTTCTTGTCCTGTAAAAGCCTCGAGAACAGCAGCACAAAGAGGCAGGATCATTGGGTTTATTGGCACGTGAAGGCCGGCCGACACACACTCAGGACCGAAGGCTGTAGTTTCACACACTGACTGATCACAACACACACTCACACACAACTCCAGGTTTGTTTATACAAAACAACACTTTACCATGTGAGTAAAGTTGAACAAATCCAACCAAAAAAAAAAAGCAAATTATGAATTATTTAAAGAAAGTTATGCAAAAATTATTCCTGAGAAGATTTAAGTTGTAGATGTAAAATATATATATTCGCTGTTACCAAAATAAGAGGCGCTGCTCCTCCTATAGTTAGATATAGTTTAATGAATATATACACACGACTGTGCAACAGTGATTCACTTTGATTCATTAGATCCAAAGTGTTTTTTAATTTAAAACTGGAATTTAATGTAAAGACGAAAACGTGCGTCCACACTCTGAAGCTGAAAAAGTTTATTCTGCATCACAGGAATCAGACAACAAACGAAAATCCTGATCAGAAATTGTCCGAGTTCAGTTTCTACATCGGTCAAAATAATATATTCAGACAGAAAAGTGTGACTGACGTCGCTCCAACATTTAAGCTTTTGTTAAAGTTCACTCTGAGAAAGGAGGTAACATAACAAACTTGAATTACAGTTTGAAAAAACTTAATTTACAGCATTAATCTGAATTGAAGATGAAGCATCACTGATTCTGGTTCAGTGAAATATTTTATCAGGAGTTTAAAACCAGGTTTAAAGCTTTGGGTTGAATTTTTATTTCTTTTACAGTCAGATATCACCGGTGTTTCAACACAGGCTGAAACGGTCGATATGCAGATGAGATCAGGCGACGACCTTTGTGCTTAAAGTGACAGAAAGCTTAAATATTTCAGATAAAACAGCCTGAGTTCATTTATTCAAGGAATTTATTTTACATTTAGAAAAATCAAGTTTTTACAAAAAGAAGAAGAATCCAAAGTTCCAAAACGTTAAACGTCGTCTAAACTTTTAAATCAGGAACGACCTGATCCTGAACACCCGATCGTTTTGATTCTCAGGTTCAGGATTATTTTTAAACCGTCGTCAGACTGAATCGTTTGTTGTTGTTGTTGTTTTTCCTGCAGGAGTTTAGTTCTCTGCAATAATCTTTGATTTGATTCTGAAAATCTCTTCACACGTCACTGATTTTAAATCTGATTATCAATTAATTAATCAACATCTGAAGCTGAGCAGAGAGTTGATGAAACTGTTCATCCGCCATTTTTCTTCTTGAATCATCATCAGTCGTTTTTCCTTCTGTGCCTGAAATAATTTAGTCATAGTGATTTTTTTAAATCTCGTTTTTGAGTTAATTTTCTTTATAAAGATGATTTTATTGACGCTGTTACAGAGTCGAAGCTTCGTGTCGACTGTTGATCAGTCTGCTCATCAAACCTGCTTCCTGCTGTTTTTCCTCTTTGTTGTCTTAATGTAGAAGCTCCACAAAGTAACGAGGCACATAACCTAACAATGTCTGATGGTTCTGATGAAGCAGGGCGACAGTTTGAGCAACGCAGACGGGCAACATCCTCAGCAACAGGCAACAGAGAGATAATCAGAGTTAATTTAAGGTAAAGATGAATATTAGAAGAAATATTAGAATTATTATAAACACAACAAACAAGAGTCCTCACAGCATAAATAACATTTAATTTATTATTTAACTTATGAACAAAACATAGAAAATGCAACTTATCAGAGTAAAATATTTTGTAATGTTTTTATGATGCTTTAAACCGTGTTTTCACATTTTAATTTGCTCTGATTAGAACTTGAAGAGGTTAACATCGTGCTGCTGAAGTATTCGTCTCATGTAACTTGTGTCTGAGTTTATCATCAGACATTGTTGCCCAAACTGTTGCCCTGTGCATCACAGCTGCAGAGATCTGAAGCTCGTGTAGAGGAACTCTCCTCTCACAGGACTGGAAATCTTAAAATCCGTCCTGAAACTTTTTGACTTCTCACCAGTTTTTAACAAACAGAACGATCTCTCTCTCTCTGAGTGTCGATGACGTGAATGTAAACTTTGTGATTTAAGAAAGTGCAGAACAGCTGCCGTTGACTGTATGTGTGTTCCTTGTTAAAGCAGTGAAGGTTTCTGTCTTTTTGTTGTCATTTTTTATTTTTTACTGAGTGTAATTTCTCCTCCTCCCCCTCGGCTGTGGACCATGTTGATGTGTGGAGCGGTGATGAGGACGGAAGTAAATTCTCAGGTGGTTTTATATCCGAGGGTACGGGGGGAAAATAAAAGAATATTGATAGAACTTCACCCTTGTAACAGAAGCCGAATCTTTATTTATCAGATGCCTTGTTGCCGTGGCAACACACTGGATGCTGCACCCTCCTCACATACCGCTCCACGACCGCTCAGAGGCTCCGAAGTAGTTCTTTTTCTTTTGTGTAATCTGAAATTATTCAAACTTGTCCCTCCATTGTTAACTATGAAACGAAGCCCGTCCTCTGTGTAGACAGTAAATACATGTTCCTGGATGAGACTGGTATTTGTGACACTAACTGCTGCTCTTCATCTTCTTCTTCTCCTGTGCTGATAATCCTCACACAGGTTAACACTCCTCTGATGTTAGAGAGTAACGTGGTGTATCAGAGCGTCAGGACACAGAGCAGAAAACTTTTTGTTCACTCTCTAAATGCACTGAGATTGTGAGGAAGTTTGTCTCCAAATTGATTCTTTACCACAGCCCCTTTTGTTTTTCTACATGAGCAGTGGTGATGTTTGTTCTGCAAATTATTGTACATCTTAACTGTATTTGAAGAATAAAATGGTTAAATTCATCTTTTTTTTTTACTGTAATTTCTTTAGAAATGTGTTGTTGTTCTCTAGACTTTGGTTTTCAGGGAAACCGCTAAAATATTGTGAAACTTTCAGTGGTGGAAGAAGTAATCAGATCCTTTACAGAAGTAAAAGTACCACATAGTACCAGTTTCTGATTTTAAATGGATTTGTACTATTAGTTTAGTACATGTAAAAACAACTTTATGGAGAGGATTCCTACAGAAATAAAGAGTAAGATTATTTTTGTTTAACCAGAAACATCACTATATATCAGTACCAGACTCCATTGAGAAAAACAGGAATTTTACCAAGCTGAACACAGGAGCTACTGGATTATTGCTGCCTCCATCTGTTAGTTCGTTTGTGTTATTGTGACTTTCAGTGGTGGAAGAAGTTTTCAGATGCTTTTCTTACCACACAACAACAACACAAACAAACAAACAGATTGAGGAGCAGCTCCTGTGTTCTGCAACGTAAAATCGATGTTTTTCTCAATGGAGTCTGGTACTGATATATAGTGATGTTTCATGTTTCATCAATTCTGCACTGATCATTTCCTCCCAAAAACATAGGAAAACAAGGGCCAGGCTCAAAAATACCGGAGTCATCCTTTAATTTCTGCTGCATAATGTCATACAAAGTAAAGCTGTGCAGTAATTTACAGGACAAACATCACTACTGCTGCTGTTTCACTGATTTCTCTGCAGCCAGCACCTCTCCTGCTGAGGCCTGGCTAATGTGCACAAACCACCGATAAATATTTAATACACTTTTACCCATAAACTTGTCAGTCTCTCTCTCTAAGCCTCTTTATCTGGTCTTTTAAGAATTAATTAGCTTTCTGGAGCGAGTCTGAATTTAAAGAGATGTGATAAATTAATAAATATATATTAAAATGTTGTGGGAAGATTCATATTATCAGTAGAAATAATAATAAAACAGTTATTATTATTTTTCCCTCCTCTGCTGCAGCAGTGTTTATTTACGGGCGGGGTTGTAAAAACCAAAACACTCCACCTTGCCCAGCGCACCACGTGATCTGACATCTGCGCTCTGATTGGTTAAATGTCCTGTCAATCACTCCGGAGGGGGTGTGTTCTGACAGGAGTTAGTTGGTCGCAGAAGAAACAGACGCTAAAGCAAAAATGTCTTCAGTGCCTGATGGAAAGAAGCTGGTCCGGAGCCCCAGCGGCCTCCGCATGCTGCCGGAAAACGGCGCCTTCAACAGCCCCTTCTCCCTGGACGAGCCGCAGTGGGTCCCGGATAAAGAGGTGAGGCCGACGGGGTGATTTGTTTGACAGCGAGAGGCTTCCCGAGCCTCACGTAGACCAGCGACAAGTTAGCTAACGTATTGAGCGTAGCGTTTCCGTTTGGAATTTTCAAAATAAAACCGGCCGTTTGTGAACTGAAACGACTTCGACATCTTTAAACTAGATTTAAAAAATTTTGGTTCTAGTTTATATTTCCTGAGAGTTTTTTTTAAACGTGGCATCACCGTAAAACATTAAGTTTTACCGTCTGTATAAGTGAAAATGTAGCTATTTAGCTAGCTACGGACCACAATTTAAAATAAAACTATTTCAGTGACTCAGTTTTTTAACCATTTTTAAATAATATTACAATAAGAAGTTATAAAAGTTACAGCACCAGGTATGTACTATTCACTTTAAACATTTAAAACCCAGTTTCATGTTTCAGAAACTGTTTTCAGTGAAAATTTTTATTAGAACTGAAACTATTTCATTACCAGTCAATCTACTGATTATTTTCCTTGTTAATTGATAATTGTTTGGTCTATGAAACATCAGAAAACAGTGAAAAAATGCCAGTTATCTAGATCCTGTGGTGATGAAATACCTTGTTTGTCCCTCTAACAATCTCCAACCTAAAGGTATTTAATAGAGAACAAAGGAAACCAGCAAATTTTTAACATTAAAAAATCTGGAACCATAAATGTTTGAAACCTTTGCTTGAAAAATGACTGAAGGAATTAGTTATGAGAATAGACACAGATGAACTGACTGATTTGATGAATTGACCAATAGTTGCAGCTGTACTTTGAACTGAATATCAAATCTGTTGCCTAATCAATTTATTGCCTCAGTCATACTGTTGAATAGACACTTTAAATATATAAATAAAATAAAAAGTGACAAACCATTATGTATCATGTAACAGTAGCAACATAAGGTGACTATAAATATAGCATGGAATAAAGAATAACAATGTCAAATATAAAATTTCCAATAATAAGTGTAATTTATAACAACAACAAAAAAAAAAACCATTTGTTTTGGTTCCTATAAATGAAGGTAGTTCCAAGAGCTCAAGATGACGTATTGTAATGGGTTGTTTTGTCTGACTAACAGTCCAAAACCCAAAGATATTCAGTTTATTAATGTAGAAATTTAAGAAAATCAGCAAATATTCACAGTTAAAACCCTGGATTTATTAAATATTTGGATTTATTCTGCTTTAAAAGTATTCAAACAGGTAATCAGTTTTATTTTCTGTCCATTGCCATTGACTTATTCATTAAATACTAATTTTTTAACCTGTAATTCCAAGTTTTTTACACTAATTTTAAACATCATCGCTAGTTAGAGGACTTTTATTTTTGAAGTAAAGCCTCCAAACTTCCGGTACACTCCGGGCTAACTGCTGCTATCCTCATGCAGCTCTGGACATCGTACTTGGCCCCCGGACTGGGCGTTGCAGGCGCCCACGGTCAGCCTGGCAGCTAACGGAGCCTGTCGGTTAACCAGCTAGTTAACATGCAGAACTAGTTGTCAGACGCAGTCGTGCTGTTTTTTCTGCACCAGAGTTCGTTAAAGTGAAAAACCAGCCGTTGGTTTGTGTGTTAGCTAACGGCTGCGTTAGCCTGTCGCGTCAAAGCTAGCCGGAGGAGCTGCTATGCTAAGCTAGCTCTCTCTGTCTCTGTTGTCAGAGCAGTAAAACTACAGCAGAACAAACACCAACTGTGGCCGCTCACAGAGGCACTTTGACCGGACTGACAGTGAACTACAGCCTGGGAAGTTAATCATTCACCATCTGCTGCTTTCAGGGTGAATCTGCAAACAGATGAAAAGAGGAAAAGAAGTGACTCTGAGAGTCCAAAAAGTAAAGAAAAAGCCAATCCCACTCACTGATCAGTCCCTATTGATAAAGTGTTAATTCACAGGTGACTGAGCCTCATTTAATCTCCTGCAGACTACAGCAACTTCTCAAGTCTGTAATCCTGTTTTATCTCAGTTTAGGACACTCCAGAGTTTAGGTTTTACAGAAACATGTTTCCTGACTGCATTTAGAAAAAAAAAAATCCAGTTTTAAGATTGGGATTCAGCACAGACCCTGTCTTCAATTCAGCAGCACCTTTGTTCAGTCTAAGGAGCAGGAAATATGATGATTGAAAGGCGTCTCAAACCATAAAATGAGATGTCAGCTGCTAAAAAGATTAATTTTGAGTTTGATTGACGTCCTGTGTCCAGCATTTTGTCCAGACCAGCTGCAAGACTCATTGATATTATCACTCGTCCATCTCGAGCAACCTGGAGGTATATTTCAATCAAAGATACAGTCAGGACGGGAAAGTTTCTGGCTGAATAAATCTACAAATAACAGCGTCAGAGTAACTGTGATGGGACACTGAGTTGTAAGAAGCTGGAGGAGGATTGTCTCCAACCTTCCAGCTGATGTACAGAGAATAACCTCATATAATGATAAATAAACCATCCCTGCTGATTTTCAGTCATAGTCTTAACTGTTAAAACATCATGTGCTGAGAAAAATACTTGTAACCCAGATTTAAATATGAGGGAATACCAGGGTCAGAGTTACTGTAAAATGTGTCCTTTTCTTTTAATATAAATCATATTGATGCTAATATAGATACTGATATTTAAGTATTGGTGAGTTCAGTAGAATTAAAAGCCTCAGTATCAGTGCTGCTGATATTTTCAGTCCAGTTTTTCTCTGCATGAGCCTGAAACGATCTAATTTAATAACTGCTGAGTCGTTTCAGTGGTTTTTAAATCAAACAGATGAGATACAGCTTCTGGTTCCAGCTTCTGAAAAGTTCAGATTTGCTGCTTTTCTGTCACAGATCATCATAAAAATAAAAATATACGAAACGAGACATTTAAGACATTAAGTATTGATACGTTTGTTCTGTTAAAAAGTGTCAGTTGTGTCGATGTTTTAAGTCTCAGTCTGCTCGTTCCCGTTTTATTTGACTTCAACTAAAATGAGTCTTTTGCAACTGTTTCAATAATCAGCTGATTCCAGTTCCTCATGTGATGATTCGCTCAGCTTCAGCTCAGTGTCAGAAACTGAAACGTGTGTCAGTTGAGTTTTTCGCAGGGCGTTGTTTTTTTTTGTTTTTTTTTCCATCGAACATGAATCCGCTCGGCTCAGCACGTTGTGTAACATCCTGTTTTTCCTTCTCCTCTCCCAGTGTCCGAGGTGTATGCAGTGCGACACCAAGTTCGACTTCATCAGGAGAAAGGTTTGTTTCTGTCTCGGCGACACGACCGTGACGACAAATCCCAGCTTCACCTCACACTGACAGAAACACAGAGAGATGAGGGACAAACATGCAGAAAGAAGAGTTTCTCTGAGGAGTTTCTAAAAGCTGACGGGAGGTTTTTTTTTCTCCTCTCGGCTTCTGTTCATTTATTTTGGCACGAACACGCTCAGAGCTCTGCGCTGACGTTTCTTTTCCGATGACATAATAACAGAGTAGATCTGTGTTTCTGTGTCTCCCACTTTCTTCACATTCACCTGAAAATGATTTAAACCTTTAAATCTCACCCTGCTCTTTAGTTACTGCAGCAGCTGGAAAACCAAAGGAGAAATCCAGATGACAGATGTGTAACTGAGAAGTGAATCACTGAATATTCACACACAGTTTTTCTGAATTACACAATTCACATCTTTAACTTTCTCACTTCTCACGTTGTTTTGAGGTTTTAGCAAAAACTGTTTTAGTGTTTTTCTGTTAAATGTAGTTTTGAAAATCCATGAAATGTAGAACTGAGATGTGCGTCGTATGAGTTTTATTATTTTTGACAAACAGCTCCAAGTTTTCTTTTCCAGTTTTTAAAAAAATCATTCAGACTTTTTTAGGATCAAACGTTCGACGTTTCTGTTTCTCAGATTTCAGCAGAAACCCTGACCACACTGCACAGACAGGATCTAATGAATCACTGTCATGGTGCTTACTGTACAGTGGTTCTCAACATGGGGCTTGAGACCCCCAGAGGAGTCCTCAGATAAATCTCTGGGGTTAGAAGAGAAAGGGAAAAATATTTCTGATTCACAGAAATGTCTTTACTTTTATTTTGGTTCCTGTAAAGAAAAGCTAGCGCTGGACCTTTATCTCAGATCATTTACTCAAACAGAATGCAGATTTATTCACCTGTAACAAACTCACATGACACAGCACATTATTTATATTAACTGTTCTCTCATTTATTATTACTCTTTCTTATTTACTTCATTTATTGCTTTATTTATATTTTGCACTGTACTGTGTTTATCGACGGGTGAAACATTATATTGTTTTTATGTGGAGCATAAAAATAAAGAAGTCTGTGTAAATGTATCTGGTCAGAAAATCACAGATTGGATCTTTAGGAAGCTCACGAATGAACGTCCAACAGAAAGGTCCAGGACCAGTGCTCGTAGCAAACACTGCTACGCAACTAAATCTACTGACTGGACAATTTCCTACCAACAGAGAAACAGTTTGTGCAGCGCTGCACGTCTCAAATCATCATCAGAACGTCTTTCATAAGAGTGAGCAGGTCACACACCAGTGTGAACACTACACACTCCACCCCTGTGTAGAAAAGATAAATAATCAGGACATACAGTGGTTAAATGTCTCAGTGCAGCTCAGGTGTGTGTTGTGTTTCTTTGGCGTAAACATCAGCTACAAACTAACGTGTGTTAACTGTAGTTTAAATCAAACAGACTCCCGGTGAAACTGACTGTGGTGTGTTCTTCCTGCAGCACCACTGTCGGCGGTGCGGCCGGTGTTTCTGTGATAAGTGCTGCAGTAAGAAGGTGGCGCTGCCCCGCATGTGTTTCGTCGATCCGGTGCGGCAGTGCGCCGAGTGCAGCCTGGTCTCCCAGAAAGAGATGGAGTTCTACGACAAGCAGCTCAAAGTGCTTCTGGCAGGTGAGACCTTTTAAAAACTGCAGCTCCATCAGGAGCTTCTTCACGTTTTTATGACCTGACACACGTCATGTGACACATCGACCTCCCAAACAGGAAGCAGGATAAAAATGATCTGCCCTGAAAATCCAGGGTCAGCGTGTAGCTATAAATAATGAAAAATCCATCAGCGGTCCGGAGCTGCAGGGGGACGATGATGAAGATGATTTATTGATGATGAAAAGATTAGATGGTTTAATCTGGGCTGCTGGTAGAGGATGAAGCTGTGAGGCAGAGGTTAAAACCTCCAGGCTTCTCCTCAGGTTTCTGACATGTTTTTTTGTCTCCAGGCGGCACCTTCGTCGTCACTTTGGGATCGTCAGAGAAGTCTGAAACCATGACGTGTCGCCTCTCCAACAACCACAGGTCAGCTTCTTAAATCCTACACGTAGCATGCTCAAAAGAATCCTTTGCATAGTATTGTTTTTTACATGTACAAAACCCACAGTGCAAGATGATTTAGCAGAAGCTAACTCCAGTCTGATTCACAGTGGAATCGTTGGTCAGAGCTGTGAGTCACATTGAGTCTTTCTCTGACCCAAACGTCAGGTATCTGTTCCTGGACGGTGAAAGCCACTTCGAGGTGGAGCTGTCTCGGATCTCCAGCATGCAGATTCTGACAGACGGGACGAGTCCAGGAGGTGAGACGAGTCCTGTGTGGGATCAGAGGTCAATCAGAAATAATGTTGTTGCAGTTAGGTTTGTTATGACGTCTTTCCTCTGTATGAATCATAAACCTAGACGTCCTCTGGTCCTCCGTGCTGTGATTTATTATGTTAGTCTTTATTTTCTCACTAACCAGCTCCTTTTTCTCAGCGAACACTAACAAACTCTCTCCTCTGCTGCTCTGACTCTGACGCCTCGGCTCCTCTTCCTCTGGGCTCAGAGAATGACATTCACACTTACACCAGTCTGCTGGACAGTCACTATATCTCTGAAGGTTAGCTTTGGTTTGGTCTTCCGTCTGTGTCGAGTCTCTCGTTCATCCCTTCATCCTGGTTTCCTCTGCGTCCGTCTGCATGAAGCCACTCATTCTTTCCTCTGCTTCATTTTTCCCAAAAGCATCGCAGTGGAAAATGAAACCTGAGTGAATGATCCACGAGTAATTGATTGGTTATTTAACAAACTGCACAGGTAACTCTTCACCTGGGCGTCAACAGTTCAGCCTCTCGTCTAGGAAAAAGAAACGTAACTCGTCGTCTTTAAGACGAATTAGAAACAAAACGATGATGTTGATGCTTTTGGGAAGCTCGGCTTTTACCGACTGTTTGTTTGTCTTCCAGTGTTTCCTGCCTCCTGCGTTCAGCACGTCTGTGTCTCAGAGCTGTGAAATCATTCCACCATCAAACCTCGTCATGTTGATTTGAGCTTTTTGAATCCTGTCAACAACTTCTGATTTACTTTGAGTCGATTCTCATCATCATCATCTCACACAGTCTGTTCAGTCACTGATTGAAAACAGTTCAGTTCTCCCCTGTTCCTTTATCATTTAACCTCGTTTGTTCTTCCATGAAATCACCTGCAGCTGTTTTTAAAGAACGTTTCATGTTAACTGAGGTGAATGTTGGTGCTGAGTAATAACTGATGACTTTACAGACTTAGACTTTCTTTTTTCTGCACATTTAACATTAACAGCATCAAAACTCTTCAGTCTCCTTTACATAGTTTCTTTAAAATGTGAAGATAAGTTTCCTCAAAGTGTCATTAACGTCTGAGCCTGAGAGCTTTGTAAGACAGAAAATGGATCAGAGCTGCAACTAGCTATTATTTTCATTATTGAGTAATCTGCTGGTTATTTTCTTGACTAATCAATTTATTGATAAAACATCAGAAAATAGTAAAAACGTCCTCTAGTTTCTCAGCATCAAAGGTGACGACTTCACCATGAAAAATCTGAAAATATTCGGAAAGAAAGCAGAAAATATTTATATATATATATATATATATATATATATATATATATATATTTTTTTTTTTTTTATTTCTGCCTGTTTTTGCACAAAAAATACATCAGCGATTAATTGACTGAATATTTGTACGAATCAATTAATTGACAAATTTTTGCTTCTCTTTAATGAATGATGTTTGAAAAACAGGCTAAAACTGTTTCATTTTCTCAGTTCACGTTTTACTGAAGGTGTGTGTGTGTGTGTGTGTGTGTGTGTGTGTGTGTGTGTGTGTGTGTGTGTGTGTGTGTGTGTGTGTGTGTAGGCGGGACGTCTCGGGCCAGCGGCATGCTGCTCCATTACAAGCCGATGGGCTCTCAGGACGCCCAGCAGCTCCGCATGGAGGCAGCAGACGACAAGAAGGTGGCGTCGTTATGGCTCGCTGCGATGCACAAGGTACAACACTGTCTGTCTGTTTATCATGCACAACTAAAGAAAAGAAAATACAGCTGCAGTCTTGAAACATTGGTCCAACATGAACATAACTTCTTGCTCGAGGCTTTACATAAAATAAGAAGGTTCCTCTAAAAACACTGTGGCCTTTAAATCATCGTATAAAAGCCGTAAAACATGAAATCAGCAGACAGTCTGTCTTTACATTTCAGGAGCAACATGTGCTGAGCATCATGAACGTTAGATTGTAATTGAGTTTGAAAATCAGAATCAGTCACAAAATAACATCTAAATAACACATTTACTGTTTTCTCTCATTTTTAGTAAAATATTACATTTGACACAAATCCTGTTTTTTAACGTCTGATTTAAACTTTTGATTTAAATATAAAACTATTTTTAAAAACAACTAAATATTGAATTTGCCCAGATGTTGTCAGGCAGTCTGACAGTGCAGGCTCCTCTTGCGCCCCTTCAGGTCAAAGAAGACAGTTTCTCCTCAGCAGTAGGAGGGATCATAGGATAGAAAAGGAGCAGTTTATTCAGTTTTTAGGTTCAGTTTTCATTTAACCGTTTGTGTGTGAATGTTTTTGCAGCAAGGAAACAGAAAACACAGAAAAACATGAAAAATAAACACAATGAGATGCACACAGCTCAGAATGAGATAAAAGGTGTGGAAAAAGAATTAAAGATCAGAAGGATAAAGAGCTCAGTTAAGAGTTTTTTGTGCACGGGATGATTGAAAACGTCTTTTTTCTCCACAGGCGGCCAAACTGCTGTACGAAGCTCGGGACCAGTGACGTGACTGAACCTCCAGGCAGCACACACCCAAGTGTTTTGTCCCCGTCTCAGCGGGGTTTGGTATCTTTTTGGATTTTATTAACGCCAGTTCTGATTCTGCTTATCCGTCTGATTCCTCATCGATTCTTGATACCAGTTCTTATCATGGTAATTTTTGCAAGAAAGAAAAGTTTATAGGAAAAAAAAAAACACTTTATTACCTCTATAACCAGTACTTTGTACATCATGTTTACCACACATAGGCTGATTGTTCTTCTATTTTGCTTCTGGTCTTTGATTTAATTCATGAATCAGGGCATGCAGCATTAATGTTTTTACTTTAACGTGTAACAAACTCAGCAGGAGAAGAAGCTTTCTATCTGTAGTTGGTATCTGTCGACTCTGGGAGGCTTCTACTTCTTTCACTTTCTCAGATTTGAGGTTTGACGTTTGTTTTTGTTCGCCACGTGATCCTGTGACACTCACAGTTTCTAACATCCATGAAATGTGACATTCTACCTTTCGTAAACCGTTTTTCATAACTTCAGAGATGCCATAAAAGACGTCAGACAGAGGCGCAGTAGTTTCATGACGACACAATAACTTTATATGCTGCTGTTAAATAGTTTTTCTCGTGTGTGTGTGTCAGTGAGGATTTAATTTCCTGGTAGAAGTGAGGAGACACTTTATGGATCCCTGCGGGGATGTTTTTATTTTCACTTTGCTGACCCTGCCTCTGCAGAGATCAGCTCAACAGCACCAAGTATGGACTGAGTGTCTCGCTTCAGAGACCTTCAGCAGAACCCAGATCTTCCAGATGAAGCGTTGTCGCTGGCAGGTTAAAGGATAAATCCACCTTAAAACCCTTTAATGCAGACAGAGAAGCAGCTCTGAGGGATGTACTTTGCATTTCAGGGCTGCAACGTTCGGTTTAATTTGTGGTTGGATGTTTGAGAGCAGAAAGTGTCGGGAGCAACCTTAAACTGACTCTCCACTGGATCTGACGGTGTCTGAAAGAAAATCGTGGTCAACTGAAATCATTCCTATTCTTGGACTGGTCGAGAAGAAAGAAAAAAGTCTGCACAAAGTCTGTACTGGGTGTATTCTACCTGGTGGTCTTATCAGCTTAAATGAATTATAAATAAACATTAAAAACAAACAGACATATTAAAATGTTCCAGTTCTGATCTGCGTCACGCATAAAAGTTGAGTATCTGAGTTTACACTCGTGCTTTTGGTCATTTGTTTTTAAAAATGCAGCCACACAGACGACCTCTTTGACTGAGCATCAGTTAGTTTGATCAAACAGAATAAACAGTCAGGAAATGTTCTGGACACAAACATGACTCCAAACCTATAATCATGTTGCTCTGTAACGCTGAATGTGCAAATAAGCAACTGTTTACCAAGTTCACCATATTGATGCAAAAAAAAAGCTGGATTTGGTGGAAATGTGCAGCTGAATATCACCGGAAAATGTCAGTTTCAACATCAGCTGCTTCAAATCAAGAGTTTGGGATTTTTTCCATTTTACTTTCAGCATTCATACAGTGGAAGAATCAGCAGAGAAGAAAAAGAAGAAACATTTTGTACCAACAGAAACAAGGAAATAGACCAGAGTGGCTGCCAAAATGAGCAGGGAGTGAAAGGCATTCTGGGAAACGTAGGCCTTCTCCAGCAACTCTCCAGCCAGAATAATCCCTGAAATGCAAAGAACATCACTGATTTTTCCACCAGTTCTATAAGTGACGTCACATGGTGGATTTTCCTGTCTGTTGGGACAGTTGAGAGTTTTAGATTTTAATCATGAGTTCAGGTGACGCGTCAGTAACTGCTCTCTTGCTACATGTATTTACAGATTGAAATCTTCAGGCCTCTGCGTCTGAGGAAATGACAGGACTATTCACTGATTCTAGTGACGTATAAACACACACACACATAAATGCTTTAAACGTAGTTTCATGTATTGAAGTTTTGTATGAGCTATTTTGTTTAATATTCCTACTTTAACACAAAGCGTGTATGTACTTGCATCATTTTTAAAGCTGAAGTATGACTATGTTTTTGTAACACTTGTATACAGTTTTTCCTTTTGTTCTCACTCTGAGGCCTGAACACTCTGTTTTTCCTTTTCTGCTTGTTGTCGTGCTTCCGAGGACCTATTATAAACAAGAGGTTAGTTTAAGATGAGATGGTGAAAGTGTTGAGTAAACTTCAAGCAAGAAGAAGAAACGGACAGAACATTAAAAAGATTATTTTGAACGTCTGCAGCGTGAAGTCATGACGCAAAAAGGCCAGTTTTTTAATTTGTTTTTTAAGATAAACAGTGTGAGTTTGATTTTAACAGAAACACTAGTTGTTCTTCTGACCAAACAACGCTTATTGCTCTTTAAAATATTTCCAGTCCTTAAAATCTCTTTTCACCCTGTGCTGATCACTAAAAATATTTTAACCTGCAGCTGAAAGCTGATTTTGTGCGACACAAACTGAACCAGTAATCGTTCAAGTACAAATCGATCAGTGACGTTTCTGATGAACATCCTCGTGTGGATTAGAAGCACAGATTCACCGTGACAAACTAGTTTGAATCTTTTTTAATCCTTCAGCTGATAAAGTATTGTTTTCACCCTGATGGATCCTCAAATTCCCTTCAAACTCCCTCTGAAAGTTTTGAAACTCAAACTGTTTTGAGTTGGAAGGAAATCTTTGAGGAGCTGTTGGATGAACAAAATCAAGACGTGTGATTTTAACATGATCATAATCTTGAACATGAGGTGAATTTGAACATTTTTAAGCAGTAATTTGAAATGATGCAGGATTAGAAATGAAATTCATGCGTTGTAACTCTGTGGCTTCTTTCAGGAGCTTTCAGCTGCATCTCACAGTCATCTTCAGCAGATGGTTTGTGCTCAGTTGTTGCCGTTGTTGGCCTTTGTCCTCTGTCCTGACCTTTGCGTCACAGCCAGTGAAAACAACATCCACCTCCTCACCTCCACTTTGTAACATAAAGTTTTATTTTTATACGCTGCTCACCTAAGAACTGAACCCCCATAGTTGTTGTTTGGTTTGAGGCTTTCAGAACGGAGACGGAGGAGAAGACTGTGAGGATTTGTGTAAAAAAGACGTTGTGTGTGGTCGCACTCGATGTGTTATCCAGTTATGTTCGTTTATTCAACACCATTATCCATTATAACGTCTTTACATGTCAGAGCTCTTCCATTATTTATCTGTTTGTGATGAAGACAGATGTGAAGGCTGCACAGTTGTTATTTTTAGATGCGTTATCTCTTTAGGTTAAATCTGGAAATCCAATCAGACTCATGATTCTGGCAAATGAGTTCAATTAAAATTGGAAAAGTGGAAATTTGGCCTCTTTCGTCTCAGTAACACACTGCCAAAATGAACCATCCAAAAATCCACTAACACTTTAAAAGGAGCTATTTGATCACATGTAGGAGACTTCCTGTGCAGCCCTGTCACACTGTCTTCAGTAAAGTTAATCATGAGTTTTTGTTGTAAGTTTGCACTACCTGTAAAATCACCAAGTCATTACTCAGCCAGTGTTTGTTCCTGCACTTTAGGCCACCCTGATTACTGTCCTTTTTACCCTCTGCTTCATTTATTAGGCTGAAAATGCTGTACTACACCCTCTGTTGGATTATTCTGTTGAGAATAAAATCAAGTGTTTATATGTTTGTGATGTTGTTTGTGTCATTTGGAACAGGGATACAAACACTGAATCAAGACGAACCCAATGTGATATTAAAACCTGACTCTGGTTCTTTATTCATCAAACCACCTGGTATCATGGTGGCCCCCTTTCCTAAAACCTTCCAGAGATTTTACTTTGTTAAACTGCTCCACTACGTTCAACCTACAGCTGCAGTTAAACAGAGCTGCTACAACACTCTGCTGCACTGTCACTCAGTATTTCAAAGTCCATCCCTCACCTGACTCACCAGAAACAAACCAGGAAACAGTTTGTTCCTCGTCTTCTCTAAAGAGACACAGACTGAAAAACATTCGATCAGATTCACCTTCAGACCAAACTAACAGCTTCCTCTGAGTGAGTCCAGCTACAGGAGAGAAAAGAGGAAAACTACAACACTGCTGCTTCAACCTGCTGACTCTCCACACACTGAAGGTGAGTTTGACTAAAACCACCACTCAAAGTGAAAGTGAATCTCAGTGAAGTTAGTAGAGGAGGGAGGGGAGCCATGACTGACTGTTCTTTCTGTCTGCTGTGTTTTTAGCTTCACTCAGACTAAATGGCTTCCAGATCAGAGGAGGATCTCTGCTGTCCGGTCTGTCAGGAGGTCTTTAGAGATCCTGTTCTTCTGTCATGTAGCCACAGCTTCTGTAAAGACTGTCTGAAGAGATGGTGGAGAGAGAAACCAACACAAGAGTGTCCAGTTTGTAAGAGAAGATCTTCAAATGAACATCCACCTCTTAATCTGGCATTAAAGAACCTGTGTGAGTCCTTCTTACAGGAGAGAGATCAGAGATCTTCAGAGGATCTCTGCAGTCTGCACTCTGAGAAACTCAAACTCTTCTGTCTGGACCATCAGCAGCCAGTGTGTGTCGTCTGTCTACATTCAGTAACACACAAAAACCACAGCTTCAGTCCCATCGATGAAGCTGCACAACAACACAAGAAGGAACTTCAGGAAACTCTGGAGTCCTTAAAGGAGAAGTTAAAGAGTTTAGAAAAAGTTAAAGTGAAGTTTGATCAAACAGCAGAACACATTAAGGTCCAGGCCCGACACACAGAGAGGCAGATTAAGGAGCAGTTTAAGAAGCTTCACCAGTTTCTAGAAGAGGAAGAGGAGGCCAGGATGGCTGCACTGAGGGAGGAAGAGGAGCAGAAGAGTCAGATGATGAAGGAGAAGATGGAGCCTCTGAGCAGAGAGATAGCAGCTCTTTCACACACAGTCAGAGCCACAGAGGACGAGCTGAGAGCTGAGGACGTCTCATTCCTCAACAACTACAAGGCTGCAGTGGAAAGAGTCCAGCAGCGCCCCCTGCTGGAGGATCACCAGCTGCTCTCAGGAGCTCTGATAGACCAGGCCAAACACCTGGGCAACCTGACCTTCAACATCTGGAACAAGATGAAGGACATGGTCTCCTACAGTCCTGTGGTTCTGGACCCAAACACTGCTCATCCAAGACTCATCCTGTCTGAAGATCTGACCAGTGTGAGACATGGAGAGAGACGCTGGTTTCCTGATAATCCAGAGAGATTTAAATCCCACATTGTCCTGGGCTCTGAGGGTTTTAACTCAGGGACTCACAGCTGGGATGTCGAGGTTGGAGACAATAGAGACTGGATACTGGGTGTGTCAGCAGAGTCTGTCCAGAGGAAGAGAAACATACGGTCTGGATTATGGGGAATATGGTTCTGTGGAGGTAAATACTCAGCACTGTCACCATCAACTCCATCCACTGTTCTCTCAGTGCAGAAGAAGTTCCAGAGGATCAGAGTGAATCTGGACTGGAACAGAGGAAAGTTGTCGTTCTCTGATCCTGATACTAACACACACATACACACTTTCACACACACTTTCACTGAGAAACTGTTTCCATACTTTGACACTTGGAATAAACTCCCAGTGAAGATCTCACCACTGAAGGTCTCTGTGACAGTAAAACAGATCAGTTAAAGATAAAGAGGATGATCATATTTCTGCTGTTGTTAATTTCTTTAAGGGAAAACTCAGAGACTTTAACTGCACCTGTCCTCCTGCTGTCTACATTATTCGCATTAAGGGTTGTATACTTTTCTTTTAGTTCTCACTGCTAAACAATCTGTTTTTTTCTGTTGTCAACCTTTGCACATGTGTAAAATGATTTACCCATTTTCCCATTTGGTTTGCCTTTGTTGTCATTTTATATTTGAATGTAATTTTTTGACATTGTGTGGAGGCATTAAAACCATCAAACCAATGGTTCCAATCTTCCAAATGTTCATTTATAATGATGGGAAATATTTAACAGTTTATGGATAATTTAGTTTTTATTTCCAGTTCTGTTCGCAGAGCCTCCTCGTGTCTTTATTGATTTGTTATTTTATTGTAAACTGTTTTGTCCTCATCGGGTTCCTGTAGAAATGATGACTCTAGTTTTCCAGCGACCTGATTGGTCAATAGTTGGGCTGTTGCCAGATTTTGATCCGATCCTCTGGCGTTAACCCGCCCCGGAGCAGTTTAGCCGTTCAGCGTTAAGTGACCATGGTGATTTACACTGCTAAGAAGTGAACTACCGCCGTAAACCCCAGAGCTAGACCGGAGGTTACCTCGCTAACCTCAAATCCTGCTTCGTAGTACAGACCCCTGCTCAGACAGTCTGCTCCTGCTGGTAACGTTAACTTTTTAAAATAACACTCGCGGTCATGGACGGTGAAAGACTATGCAAAGTACAAAACTTACTCGCTAGTGTTAGCTAACGTGCGTGGGAACACTACTGCTAACCTCCGCTAACAAAAACGTCATAACGTTCTCCTCACCATTCCATGATAAACCTTTTATGGAATCATCCGGGGATTTCACTCATTTACACTATCCTGCTATGTTCGACCTACAGATTTGAACTGCTGCGCCATTCGGCCGCATTCAAGCTCCGCCCCTCACGTGACTCGCTTCAGACAAATCAGGAAACAGTTTGTTACTTTCACTGTGGAAAGCTACATGAACGTAAACTCAAGCGATCAGACTCACGTTCAGACTAAACAAAGAACGTCCTCTGAGTGATTCCAGCTACAGGAGAGAAAAGAGGAAAACTACAACACTGCTGCTTCAACCTGCTGACTCTCCACACACTGAAGGTGAGTTTGACTAAAACCACCACTCAAAGTGAATCTCAGTGAAGTTAGTAGAGGAGGGAGGGGAGCCATGACTGACTGTTCTTTCTGTCTGCTGTGTTTTTAGCTTCACTCAGACTAAATGGCTTCCAGATCAGAGGAGGATCTCTGCTGTCCGATCTGTTGTGAAGTGTTTAGAGATCCTGTTGTTCTGTCATGTAGCCACAGCTTCTGTAAAGACTGTCTGAAGAGATGGTGGAGAGAGAAACCAACACAAGAGTGTCCAGTTTGTAAGAGAAGATCTTCAAGAGAAGATCCACCTGTTAGTCTGGTGTTAAAGAAGCTGTGTGAGTCCTTCTTACTGGAGAGAGATCAGAGATCTTCAGAGGATCTCTGCAGTCTGCACTCTGAGAAATTCAAACTCTTCTGTCTGGACCATCAGCAGCCAGTGTGTGTCGTCTGCAGAGATTCAGAAAGACACACCAACCACAGATTCAGACCCATTGACGAAGCTGCACGACAGTACAGGAAAGAACTTCAGGAAACTCTGAAGAAGTGCAAGGATTTTTTACAAGTTGAAGTGAAGCTTTATAAAATAGCAGAACACTTTAAAGTCCAGGCCCGACACACAGAGAGGCAGATTAAGGAGCAGTTTAAGAAGCTTCACCAGTTTCTAGAAGAGGAAGAGGAGGCCAGGATGGCTGCACTGAGGGAGGAAGAGGAGCAGAAGAGTCAGATGATGAAGGAGAAGATGGAGCCTCTGAGAAGAGAGATAGCAGCTCTTTTGGACATAATCAGAGCCACAGAGGACGAGCTGAGAGCTGAGGACATCTCATTCCTCAACAACTACAAGGCTGCAGTGGAAAGAGTCCAGCAGCGCCCCCTGCTGGAGGATCACCAGCTGCTCTCAGGAGCTCTGATAGACCAGGCCAAACACCTGGGCAACCTGACCTTCAACATCTGGAACAAGATGAAGGACATGGTCTCCTACAGTCCTGTGCTTCTGGACCCAAATACTGCTGGTCCAGAACTGATCCTGTCTGAAGATCTGACCAGTGTGAGACATGGAGAGAGACGCTGGTTTCCTGATAATCCAGAGAGATTTAAATCCCACATTGTCCTGGGCTCTGAGGGTTTTAACTCAGGGACTCACAGCTGGGATGTCGAGGTTGGAGACAATAGAGACTGGATACTGGGTGTGTTAGCAGAGTCTGTCCAGAGGAAGAGAGACATACGGTCTGGATTATGGGGAATATTGTTCTGTGGAGGTAAATACTCCGCTTGGTCATCTCCATCCACTGTTCTCTCAGTGCAGAAGAAGCTCCAGAGGATCAGAGTGAATCTGGACTGGAACAGAGGAAAGTTGTCGTTCTCTGATCTTGATACTAACACACACATACACACCTTCACACACACTTTCACTGAGAAACTGTTCCCATTAATTGGAACTGTGGATAAACTCCCAGTGAGGATCTTACCGCTGAAGGTCTCTGGGACAGTGAAACAGAGCAGTTAGAGAGGACGATCATATTGATACTGTTGTTTATTTCTTAAAGGGAAAGTCACTGAATTTAATGTCTTAAACTGCATCTGTCCTGCTGTCGCATTATTACAAAGGTGTGTTTATTTTTTCACTATCTTTATTTCTTTTTTGTTGTTTTGTAGTTTAACAAGCCTTTTCTCCTCTTGTTGACCTTTTACATATGTGGAAAATGACTTGACTCATTGTCTGATTTTTATATTTGGTTTGTTTAGCTTTTTTTATTTGATGGATACTACCTTTTTAAACTGTTATTTTGTAATTGTTGTTATTTTGATTTTGAGCAGAGCCTTGAAAACCACTAAACTGATGGATATCCCAATGTAAAAAAAAACACATTTACCGTTAAGTGGATGTTTGAACAGCTAATCAGCTGGTGAGGAAGAAGAAGAGACGTAAAATATGATGCTTTGTTGTTGGTTAAGCCACCCAAGTTATGCTACTGTGACAGCTGTTTTGATGACTGATGATTTTTTTGGTTGGGTGAAAGTTTCATTTTGGGCTGTTGGCAACTGCATTTCTCACTCATAATACTAATAAATCTCCACTACAGCAAACTTTGAATCAAGGAATTGAGAGTTTTCTTCAACACAATGCATTAACAATTGTATCAATGGCTCATTATTTAATGTGTGGTGGCTTCAGGGGCTGTATTTACTTCTTTTCAGTTAAAAAAAACAACAGAATATGTATAAAACATAGTGTCCAAAACATACAAAATGAGACTTATTTATGAAACTGTTGTCAATCTGGGAAGGGTTTAGATTTTAAATAAACAAACAATAGGCTCAGTTAAGAATGTCAGTGTCTGTATTTTCACAATTTATAAATCAGAAGTGCAACAGATAAGTGGAGCATAAGCACGCGGAAAGAAAAAGATTTTGGTCCGATCCTTTGAAGTTGAGATGGCGGAGCAGCTTAGCCGTTCAGCGTTAGTTACCATGGTGACTTACGCCGCTAAGAAATGAAACACCGTCTTAAAACCTAGAGGTAAAACCTGTATGGCAGTACAAGCCTCTGGTCGGATGGTCTGTCTCACTGGTTAATAGTAACGTTTTCAGATACTCGCGGTCGTGGAGAGTAAGAGACTAGGCAAACGACAGAACTCACTCGATAATGTGAGCTAACGTGCGTGCGGACACTTATTACCGCCCGCAAAACACGTCATAACGTTTCCCTCAACGTTCCATGATGAATCTTTGAGAGAATCATCTCAGTTATAATGAAACTGCTCGACAATGTTCAAGCTACAGCTTTAATGTATTAAAGATCCTCAATCTAACTGTGGAGAACAGTGAGTAAATAGACAGAAGTGTAAATAATAACACAGGAAATTATGCAACTGTAGCACTGCACATATGAATGTCTTTCAATGTAAAGATAAGGAATTATTTGCAAAATCTTAATTTTATCTGCCACGTCGTAGTTATATGTCACGTAGTATCACTATCTCATTAATAATGGCTCCAGTGATTTAAGTTCCAACTGAATGATGACTTGTTTTCAACATAGCGTTAAAATTAAATTGATGCTCTTAACGAATTTATTAGCGATTTTTGCTTTTAATACCATCTCACTGTTTGGAACATGATCTTCAGTGATGGTTGCTGTTGTCATATGAATATATATGGTATAATGAATATATATATATATGGTTTAAAGCCAGGCTAGTCCCATAGAAGCCTTATACTTTCTAGAAGTCCGCTAGCATAGCACTCATCAAAGAGCCGCACCAGAAACAGAACGCGCTCGGTCTTGTAACCCAGAGGCATGATGGGAGTGGGAGGAACACTACTGCGCATATTCAGTGGGCCAACCCGGAAGTCAGAAACTTTTTAGACTGAATGAGCGCCATTTTCGATCCGGTGTCCAGCTTTAATAATACATCCATGAATCAGATTCACGTTTAGACCGAACAAAGAGCTTCCTCTGAGTGAGTCCAGAGGAAAACTACAACACTGCTGCTTCAACCTGAAGGTGAGTTTGACAAAAATCAGGAATCAGAGTAAAGTTCTCATCTCAGTGAAGTTAGTAGAGGAGGGAGGGGAGCCATGACTGACTGTTCTTTCTGTCTGCTGTGTTTTCAGCTTCACTCAGACTAAATGGCTTCCAGATCAGAGGAGGATCTCTGCTGTCCGGTCTGTCAGGAGGTCTTTAGAGATCCTGTTGTTCTGTCATGTAGCCACAGCTTCTGTAAAGACTGTCTGAAGAGATGGTGGAGAGAGAAACAAACACAAGAGTGTCCAGTTTGTAACAGAATATCTTCAAGAGAAGATCCACCTGTTAGTCTGGTGTTAAAGAACCTGTGTGAGGCCTTCTTATTGGAGAGAGAGCTGAGATCTTCAGGGGCTCTCTGCAGTCTGCACTCTGAGAAACTCAAACTCTTCTGTCTGGACCATCAGCAGCCAGTGTGTGTCGTCTGCAGAGATTCAGAAAGACACACCAACCACAGATTCAGTCCCATCAATGAAGCTGCACAACAACACAAGAAGGAACTTCAGGAAACTCTGGAGTCCTTAAAGGAGAAGTTAAAGAGTTTAGAAAAAGTTAAAGTGAAGTTTGATCAAACAGCAGAACACATTAAGGTCCAGGCCCGACACACAGAGAGGCAGATTAAGGAGCAGTTTAAGAAGCTTCACCAGTTTCTAGAAGAGGAAGAGGAGGCCAGGATGGCTGCACTGAGGGAGGAAGAGGAGCAGAAGAGTCAGATGATGAAGGAGAAGATGGAGGCTCTGAGCAGAGAGATAGCAGCTCTTTCACACACAGTCAGAGCCACAGAGGACGAGCTGAGAGCTGAAGACGTCTCATTCCTCAACAACTACAAGGCTGCAGTGGAAAGAGTCCAGCAGCGCCCCCTGCTGGAGGATCACCAGCTGCTCTCAGGAGCTCTGATAGACCAGGCCAAACACCTGGGCAACCTGACCTTCAACATCTGGAACAAGATGAAGGACATGGTCTCCTACAGTCCTGTGGTTCTGGACCCAAACACTGCTCATTCAGGACTGATCCTGTCTGAAGATATGAGCGGTCTGAGCCCAGGAGAGAAACAACAGCTTCCTGACAATCCAGAGAGGTTTGATCCGTACCGCTTTGTCCTGGGCTCTGAGGGGTTTAACTCAGGGACTCACAGCTGGGATGTCGAGGTTGTAGAGAACACAAACTGGTCACTGGGTGTGTCAGCAGAGTCTGTCCACAGGAAGGGAGACATACGGTCTGGATTATGGAGAATAGGGTTCTATGAAGGTAAATACTCAGCATGGTCACCACCAGCTCCAGTCATTGACCTCCAGCAGAAGAAGAAGTTCCAGAGGATCAGAGTGAATCTGAACTGGAACAGAGGAAAGTTGTCGTTCTCTGATCCTGATACTAACACACACATATACACCTTCACACACACTTTCACTGAGAAACTGTTCCCATACTTTTACACTTGGGATGACGATAAACTCCCAGTGAAGATCTCACCACTGAAGGTCTCTGTGACAGTGGATCATTAACACATTATTCCAAAGGTTTGTTTATTTTTATTTTAGTTCTCACTATTTTTCCTATTTGTACTTTTGTAGATTAACAGTTTACTTTTTAATCTTTCATTGAACTTTTCATGTGTGTTAAAATGATTTCTCTTGTTTTCTGATCTTTAAATTGGGTTTGTTTAGCTTTTTTGATGGACACTATTGTTTTAGATGATAGTTATGTTGTTATTATTGTTATTTTGACTTTGTGTGGAGCCATGAAAACCAGGTAACTGATGGATTATTTGTAATAGAATATTTTTATAGTGTAATATTTCTACTTTTACTATAGTGAATTTACTAAATACTTCCACCTTTGACATTTAAATAGAAACATTTTGTAGCTTCTCTATGCTAGAAGGAAAAATAATCTTGGAGCATTTTATTCACTGTAAATCAGAAGCAAACAGATGGAAGATAGGATCAGTGATCCGTACTGATTGGTCATCTTATTGTAATCAGTCCTGTATTGCAGACTCATAATTTCCATCCTGTAGCTTCTCCAGCAGCAACACTTTGTCTGTGAAGAGTGAAATAAAAAGAAACAATGCATAACACGTTTGGAGCGGCTCATTATTTAATGCCTCTTTGTTTCAGGGGCTGGATGTACTTCTTTTCACTTAAAATTTGAACAAAATATGTATTAAAAAACAAAAAATATAGTTTGTTCTTTATGAAAGTATTAATCAGGGAGTGATTTAAATATTTAAATGAATAAACACTGAGTAGTCCTAGTTGAGAATGACAATGTGTAGATTTTCCTGTGGGTAACAACACAGTTTATGCAACAAATAAGTGGAACACAAGCACAGGGAGTGAAATAAAGTGAGAGAAAGACAAATATGTAACATTTTATTTTATTTTTCTCCCCATTTCTATTCCACTCTCCTGTCCATTTAAAAGCAGGGACGTAAGAAGCGCCATTACCTAAGCAGGGGATTCCTCTGCCGGTGTTAACTCCTTACATACTAACATGCCGATTTTTAACATTTTTATAACATCCAGCATTAAACTTAAACACATTACCACCTTATGTTTCCGCAAAACTCACCCACAGTAAAAGATGATTTAAATTAATCATTATCCTGACACCGCTCCACCCCTCCGGGCTGCGTTGGTCTCGCCCGGGTCTCCCTAGCATCAAACGCACATGTTGGGTGTGTTGTGCGGAGGATTGCGCCGCTATTACAGCATTTAGCGAACCTGTGAGGGCTGTCACGCTGCTGTTTCCTCTGCACACAGCACAGACACAATGAAATAAGTCTGTCAGTCACCGAGGAACACCTGGAAAATCAGAGTTACCGCAGGAAACACGCACAGGTGTGCGGTGAGGAGGCTGACACGCGACTCAGCGTGGCTGCAGGCGGCTACTGTCGGACTCCACCGGGCTGAAGGTACGTCCACTGTCAACACATGCTCTCATTACATGTGTGTTAAACCTCCTAGGAGTCTGTCTAATTAAACCTAGCCTCATTACAGCCTGTAGTTGTGTGTTAAAGTTGTTTGTTGGAGTCGGTTTTGCCGGTTAGCAGCGCTCCGTTAGCTTTTCCAGTCAGCTGTCAACAGCTCCATGTGAGACAGCAGCTGCTCAACCGGCTAACTGCTCAAAACACACACAATGTGTAAATTAACTTAATGTAGAGGGGGAAGAAGTGCGACAATTCAGAGCTTTCAGAGTCAGTTTAACCCCGCGAAGGACTCAACATGTAGACAGAGAGGAGGAAAACGCTGAGTTAGCCGCCGGGTGCTGAGCAGTGCCACGTAGCTAGCCGGTGAAGTTCTGCACAATCACTGCAGGAGGCTGCATCTACTGCACGTGATGATGATGATAACTGCTAATGGAAAAAAAACCTGTGTTGGAAGAGACACCCTTTAACCGAAGTTAATGTCCCCCTACAGCCATGTAAACGAGTTCAGCAGGTCTTCACACACACATGGTCAGGGCCGGGTAAACACACGGGGGGGCCTCAGGGGCAAACATTTGTTGTTGGGCCCCTTATTGAGCACCTGTGCACAGGTTATCTTTTTTCAGCAAAGAAAATTGTCCATGTGGGCACCTGTAGGGCAATCTATTTACATCAAGATGCTTAAACAGGTTAGAGCTGGAAAAACTCTTATCACAATAAAAACAGCCACAACAGTTGATATTGATATTATATAATTAACTGGATAAAGGTCAAATCATTATTTCTTTTAGGTTTAAAGGTTGGTTTTTGCTCCTGAGTGAAAGTTGAAGAATCCAGATGGTTAACTGTGGTTTTAAACTTTTCTTTATGGTCAGAACATGTGGATAATCTGAGGTAGAAAAACAATTATAATAATAAAATCTGACCTCTCTATTCCTGTGATGTAATTCTTGGATTATTTCTGTGCATGCTTAAAGCTTCATTTGTTCTAACCTCTATCAAGCTGCTCGACGCTAATGCTAAATCTTAATGCAGAAGAGAGCGGTGCGATATGTACATAAACACTTAGGCACTCAGCACTTTGCACTTTCATTCTTAGAGTTTCTTTGTAAACCGTTGTTTTGTCAGTGTGTATTTTCTAAAGGTCTGCAACTAATAATCATTATAGACTAATCTGCTGCATGTTTTCCTGATTAATTGATATATTTTTGTTTTATAAAGTGTCAGAAATAATGACAAAAAGGTATGTTAACTTCTAAGGCAATGTTAACTTCTATCTTCTACTGAAGTTAGCATGCTAACCAGCTAGCTCCAGCCTGTCTCGTTACTTTCCGATAGCGACTCAATGTAGCATCTGCTCTGTAGTCTCCTCTCTAAAACCCCCAAACCCTCAGAGGAAGTACCAGTGTAAAAGGTGTAAGATCATTTTCCATAGGAACGTGCTAATAAAAGTGTCACAGAAATACACAGTAATACACACACAGCCTCTCTGTGTAAATGCTGAGGTTTTGATTTCAAACCTGACCTGTCCATCTTTTCACGCCAGGCCTCGAGGCTTACCAAGCGACGCCATGAGCTCCAAGGTGTGTAAGAACTGCGGCAGCTCGGACATCGATGTGGACCAGGCGCGTGGTGATGCGGTCTGTATGGGCTGCGGCTCCGTGCTGGAGGACAACATCATCGTGTCCGAGGTGGAGTTCGTAGAGACGGGAGGCGGAGGGTCGCTGGCTGTCGGGCAATTCGTCTCTGCAGAAGGTGAGGATGATTCACCTGTGGAAAGAAAACTGCATCTGCTCATATCAGGTTTTAGGAGAAGTCTACGCACTGCTGTATTTAAACAGGAATATTCATTTTTACCAGCCATGTAAACAGCTCAGTAGGAATACTTTCTTTTGGAGTAAGGGCAAAGACCAGAATATTCACACATTTTGACTGTCAGTAAAAACATGTATTCTGTTTGGATTGTATGACAGTTGAGTGAGAAGTGACCTAGATAGAAAGTTGACGTCAAGTTTAAAGAAAAATTAGAAAAATTCCAGGATCTGCACCAAAATTGGATGGGCTCTTCTTTGGTCCAAACCCCTTCATTCCACCAAATTTGGTACAAATTGCTTCAATACGAGACACAAACAGACTGAAAAACATCACCTCCATGGTGGAGGTAAAAAGAAACATGAATAAAAAATGCAAACCATATTTGAAAGTGTATTTTCTGTTTTTCTTTTTTACTTTTCCGAAATAAGAAATGTATGTTTTTTGAGTTGCTTTCTGAAGCAATAAAATCCTGGTACATTTTAAGTCCTTCAGAAAGTGAATGGTCTCAGTTTCACGTGATGATTCATAAAGTCACTGAATCATAAAACCAAAACAAAATGGTGAGTTTCCTCTTGTCAGTTGGATGTTTGGTGTTCAGGAACAGCGTGCTTCTTATATAATGGTTTTCTGAGTTAGTGTGTGTGTGTTGTTACACAGCTGCTTATCTCTGTGTGTAACATTTACCTCCAGATTATCTCTGACCTTTAGTCTGCACGACTTTTTACTCCTGCTGAGTCTGCACAAGGTGACTTCTGCTGCTCTGATTTTATTTTCTGTGGTGTAGTTCATTAACTGTCCAGTAGATGGTGCTGTTGTATTACAATGCAGTTCATTCATTCAATTCAATTCATTCGTGTGGTGCATGTTCAGGGTATTTTGGTCTTTTGTAGGGTAGATATGAGATAAAACCAGAGGAACTTTAAAAGGCTGAAAGGTAAAGATAAAAAATTAATAAATTATTTCATATTAAAGGTTTGAAGAAATGACACAAGGGAGAAGAATCTACTTTTTGTAGCTTTAACAACTGGTTAAGAAAATTAATCTGCAACTATTGATGTTATTTTTTCAAGCAACTTCTGAAAAGTGCTGATTTGCTTTTTTTAAAAAGTCAATTAAATATTTTTGTTTTTTGTGTGTAAAATGGTAGTGGATATTTAACTTTTTTTTCCTTTTTAAAGGCTAAACAGTTGATTTATAGAGTAAAATATCATTTAATTGGAAAATTAATTAATATTGAAAATAAATGCTGAGTTACTTTTATTTTCTGTTGAATTCAGGTTAACAAGTTTGGGAGGTAACTGCACAAAAATGTAATTCTCCTACAAATAAATAGTTTCTCTGATGTGTATAAGACATCAAACTGTTCTTATTGCTACAGATTTGTAGGTTTATTCCTGTCTCATCCCCCTTTTAATGGCATCTCTCCTCTGTGTCTCCAGCTGGAGCTAAACATCCCTCCTTTGGAGATGTGCACTTCACAGGGAGGGAGTCCCGAGCTCAGACGCTGCAGAAAGGTGAGTGACCAGCAGGGGGCGCCACACACCAACATTAAAGTCTGTAAGAGCATCTGCTGCACATTTAAACAGCTGTTTGTTCTTTTTCATGGTGACAAGTGAAATAAGTTTAAATCTGTTTTGAGCTGTGAGATCTTCATGATGGAGGTTTTCTGTTTTTAGAAAACAGGAAGTGTGTGTGTTTTGTCTCTTTCTTCTTCTGATAAGCCAGAAGTTTTTGTTTTGAGTTGTTGAGCATCAAGACAAAATGATAAAGACGACTTCAGAGAACTTTTTTAGCTTTCAGGCAGTGATGTGGATTTTATAGAAGCTGCAGGAAAATGTCCTCATATCTTCTTCATATTCAGCTTGTTTTAGATAATGTGGATTTAAACATTTGATTTAATCTTGTTTCATGTCGCGTGCAGAGGTTCTCCTCTGAATCCGCTGTGCAGCAACACGTTGGTGTTTTAAACCTCATCTGATGCAACAGCAGAGTAATTAAAGGCTTTTCAACATTTTCAGAGATTTACCTTGAATCTTTTTATCCTGTTTGTTCAAAGAGCTCCTCTCATTTCTGCTTCTTAAAGTCACAGCTGCTTGTTTTTTTCTTCACTGCTTTTGAGATAGACTTGTTTAGCTCTATGGAGGAAAACGAGAACAGATGGTTAGAACGGTCTTTGAGGAGAAACGAGATGAGGGACCCTCCGGTTTTTATTCTTCCGCATCGGAAAGCTGCGTCGCCAACGTAGCTACGCCTGCGTCGTTACCACAGCAACCCATCCAGATATGTTAGTGATGTCTGGACACACAAATCTGATCTGAACACGTGCAAATACCAGCGTGGACACTCTGTCCTGAAGATCTGAATTGAGAATAAAGCTTTGAGAGATGAACTATAAGAATATAATAAATACACATCAGAATATAAATACAAAATTCAGTTTTGACCTTGGAAACAGCAGCGGAGGAAATTTAACGACAGGGCTGGATAAAAATATTGTAAATAGTTTTCTGATTTATTGTGATTTTTATTTGAATGATCCAGTATTGATTATCAGAATCCTAAGGTTGATTTTTGCTGTTGCGCCTTTTCTAAGTAATGCGTAAATGTTTGTTTGTGTAAAGTGTTTATTTGTTGTACATGGTTCGGTTTGAGCTGCGTGATGTGTAAAATGTCTGTTTTGTGGAAATCAAGTCACAAAAAGACTAATAGGTTAAAAAAGTCGGGTAGATGATTCGCAACAGTCTCGTAAACTGTGACGTGAATGTTTTCAGTCTGTGTGGACCCACTGCAGTTTACAGCGCTGACTCAGGATGTGCTCACCTTGTCCCGTTCAACACTTTTTCCTAAAAGTCCAAACAAAACAAAAAGACACAACATATTTTAAAGGTGCTGCGAGGCTTTGTACGGAGTCTGTTTCCACCCTGCCTCATATTTATGCTAAGCTAATGTAACCGCCTCTCGAATCACACAGACATGAGAGTGGTATCAATCTTCTCTTGCATTCGCACTTCTTCTCTGAAGAAATAAGTGTAGATGCTAAAACGTTTAACTTTTCTTTTAAAACACCCCAGAAGAGCTCATTTAAATTCAGAGCTTCTCTCATCTGGATAATGACAGTTCAACAGGAAGGCTGCACTGTTTGGAGAAATTGCTGTAATTCACTTGAAAAGCAAAGGGTAGATTTTGTCCTGGGCTGCAACTAATGATCATTTTCAGTCACTGATTAACCAAGAAAATAATTAGTAGATTAATCATTTAGTCTGGAAAAATGCCAAAAACCAGCAGGTGATGTCTTTAAAATGCCAACTGACAAAGTCCAAATCCCCCAAATACTCAGGACGAAAAGCAGCAAATCATTTAATTTGAGAGGATTAATTAATGATCAAAACAGCTGCTGATTCAACTAAATTATTAATCTACTAATTGTTGCAGCTTTATTGGGGTGAGACATGCTTCTTTCCTCTCTGTTTGTGGGATATTTTTGAGCCAGTGTCAGCTGAAAACATTGGCCCTCTCTATGTGTATATATATATATATGTCAGGCTCTAAAGCTGAATCATTCCTCATTCGTCTGGGGCCCCAGGAGGGAGCCTGAGGGGGGCCCCGGACCTGACGCTGACAATTTTATTTTAAACATCTTCAAAAAAAAAACACACAACACAGCACAACACCTTGCAGAAAAAGACACAACGCTCTGCTGAGGGTTGACAGGCTGTCGGGCACAGAGCCAGAGCTCGAGCAGTACGATGGCGAGCAGCTGGTTACCGCGGCGACGACCGTCTGCTCAGCTGACGATGTTTCAGCAATGCGGAGCCGCAGACTCAGAGAGCTGTCAGCCTGCAGCAGACGCTGAGTAATGAAGAGTGTGTAGATACAGGAGTGTGTGTGTGTGGAGAGGGGATTAGTTTAGTCACAGTGTGTGTGAGAAGATATGAGGAAGAGGATTGGGGAATACTTCTCTTATATTCTGTGTGTGTGTGTGTGAGGGGAAAAAAGTTTTGTAATTCTGTGTGTGTGTGTGTTTTGTTTGGGATGTTTTTGCCAAGCTGTCTGATTGCATGTGTGTGTGTTAATGGGGTCATATCACTGTCACACGCTGCTTAAAGGAACAGTTTGAGCTTCAGGGAGAGGCCAGGAGATGCTTAGCTTAACTTAGCTTAGCTTAGCTTAGCATAAAGACTGTAAACAGAGAGACAAAGCTCACCTGGCTCTGTTCAAAGTTCAAAAACCCACCTGTAAGTCCGATGTAAGCTGTGGAGGAACAACAACGAAAACATTCGGAACAGCAAACTTCAAACACTTGAAATGCCATCAACCTGCTGCCTGCTATCATGTAGCTAGCAGGGTCTGTTCACGTCAGCAACGCAATGCATTATGGGCCCTTTGTTCACACAAGTGCAAGTAGACTAGGCTTTTGCTTTTCTGGTTTCTGACTTGAAAGCAGGACCAAGAGCTCAGGTCTCTGTTCTTTAGGGTCTTCGTCCATGTGTCACTGTCTGTCTTTGTTTTGGTTCTGCGTGAACAACAAAATGGCGGCAACTACCCAGAATGCAATGTGATTCTTGTTCTCTATTGTTTTTCTAGCTTTTGAGTCCGTACATGTGGACACCCTGTAGCTCACCGTCGCCTCTTAACACAACATTATGTAACGTTTAATAAGCAGTGACAACAGCGGCCTCTGCAGGTACGAGTTGTAATTACAGCTCACGCACAGAACATAAACATAAAATTAATCAAAGAAAGAACTGCCGAGCTTGTTGTTCAGGGAGCAGAGCGGGAATGACAGGAGCTTCACTCTTCTTATTACAAGTCAGTGTACCATCAAAATGATTTTGAAGCTGTTATTTCAAGGTGGAGTAGCTGCATAATGTTGCTTTAATCGACAGCAGGTATGTTTTATTCAGACATATGGAGCTTGTTATGCTAATGGTGAATTTTTATGAACCGGCTACAGTTGATTAAAGTGTAATTGCCTAAAATGTTTGAGCCTAATCAGCTATGTATCGGAAAATTAGTTGAATTCTTGTAGACGTAGAGGATGAATGATGCTACAGAGCTTTTAGCCACTTTATTGTAAAATGCCTCCACCCTTTCTCAACAGTTGACTCCACTGTTTTAACCATTAACTCGTCTGAGAGAATGGAAAGTTTTCCTGTTGACCTTTGCAGCCAAGACGTCCCTGTCCTTCAAAGAGAGACAGTCTGGTTTTAATATGTTTACATATCAGAAAAATATACTTGTAAAGGGTTATAAAGTCTGTAGCGTACAGTGGATTTTTGATAATCTTAAAGAAATGTTGAACTATTCCTTTAAGTCTGTGTAGGCGAGTTTTTATGTGTGTGTAGCTGGTGGAATAGCTTTGTCATGCTCTGTGTGTGTTAGGTCTGTAGGGAGATTTATGGCGTCTATGGCTTTGTGAGTCTGCAGGCGTCTCTGAGAGGAGCAGCTCTTCTTCTTCTTCTCCTTCTTTTTTCTGTCCTCCACAAACTTCCCCCAGCGGCCGTCTGCGCCTCCTCCGTCTCACCGCCGACTGATTCATGTCTGGGAGCACAAACCCTGCCTCCTCCTCTTGTATTTGTGTATTTGAGTCGGGCAGTAATGTATCACCAGTCCCTCATGTATGGGTCCACAGCACGCTGCAGTGTAGGCGTGATGACTAGAATTTTAATGTAGTTTTAAAAACTGCTGCAGGCAAGATTTTCTGTGTGAAAACATACAATCTGAATCACAAAGTGGAGCCGCAGTGAAAAAACTGAGAGTCTGATTCCCTTAAATCTACATATGAAGCTGGAAGGTGTATGAATGCATCGATGCATAATTATCAGCAGCTCTGCAGCTTTACGGAGCAAAGTAAGACACAAACTGGTGAAGGAGGTGGAACAACTGGACGTGAGACAGGCAGATATTTTATCAAGAGGTTAAAAGCAGAGTGATAATTGGACGAAAACCTATCCAGCTTTAGTAGCACGGGTTAATCTGGAAGTTACACCTGACGTCACTAAGTTACTCCTGAAGTTACCCTGCCAGTAACCTCGCTTCGTAGTACAGGCCTCAGGTGGACACGACTACAAAGGGTGCATGTGTGGAGGTGCTGGTGTATTTTTGAGCTGTGGACAGTTTATGCTAAGCTAGGCTCATCCGCTACTCACTAAAATTGTTGTTATAAATGTCTGACAGCGTTATGGAGAGGATTCCTACAGAGACAGAGCCTTTAATCAAAGAGTAAGATCCTTTTTGTTTAACCAGAAACATCTCTATGCATCACTGCCAGACTCCACTGACAAAAACAGGAATTTTAGCCAGCAGAATGCTTGAGTTTCTGGTCTAATGCTGCCTCTGTCTGTTAGTTTGTTTTTGTTATTGTGCAACTTTCAGTGTGGAAGAACTATTCAGATCCTTTATTAAAGTAAAGTACCAAACAATAATAACACAAACAAACAAACAGATGGAGGCAGGAGTAGACCAGCAGCTCCTGTGCTCTGCTTGGTAAAATTCCTGTTTTTGTCAATGGAGTCTGGTGGCTTTGAACATGGCTTTATAAAACAGGTCTTTCTCATAGTGGAGTGTAGTATTGAAACTGACAGCTTGTCTTTTAATGAGTGATATCCTGATGATAATATTCACACCCCTGTTCACACAGCTCATGACTTACCTGGTTTTTAATCCAGGTGTGTGCAGGTTCTTGTGTAAAAAGCTCCCTGGATAGTTTCCTCAGATCCTGTGGATGTGTAAAATACCACTGAGCTTCGAGGTGTCCCAGTTTCTGTTCATGTAAATGTTATGAGGTGTTATTAAAGCCCCAAGAGGCCACGGTTTACAGTGATTTTAAAGCGCTCAGGGCCTGTGAAGGAATCAGCTGCTGTTTAGAGGTTTGAGCTGAAGAGTCGTGTAAAGGGCAGGAAACTTAAGTTCTTTATTTTTATGTTTTTTTTAAAAAACCAAGGAAGAGGAGTTCTCTACAGCCTCTGCCCTACTTATTATCTGTGACACAGACTTGGTGGGAATCAGTAGAAATTAACTGTCGTGTTTAAAATGCACCGACCAAAGCAACAAATGCAAAACATCCTTTTTAGCTTGTGTTATTATATTTCTATATTTTTATAAAGTTGTGAATCGCCTCCAGGTGTTTGCTCAGTTTGTGTTTGATGGTTTCCTGCTTTTTTGAGTTTGTGGATTTTATGTATAAATGTAGCACATGTCCTCTGTTGTGTCTCTAATGGAGGCTACAAGGCCAGTTTTCTTTGAAGAGACGCTGGAGCGAGCGAAGTGATTTACAGCTTGACATTTTCATATCAGGAAACTGAGCAGCGTTCAGTGTCAGAGCTGAAGAAGTCATTCACATAAACCATAAAACATCCTCATCATTTTTACTGTTAGCTGTAGTTTTAGTATCCAGGGAGACCAAGAACAACGACTAGATAAAATGATCTTGTAGTCTCTCAAAATCCACTAAATTAATGAAGTCTGTGACGAATTTCGGTCAATATCTCAGGAACGCTTTGAGGGAATTTCTTCAAATTTGGCACCAATAATCACTTGGACTTAAGGATGAACTGATTACAATTGGGTGGTCAAAGGTCAAAGGTCAAGGTCACTGTGAGCTCATAATGTTCTGCAGAAACACTTTTCTGGTCGTTATTCAACGCCAAGAACAGGAGGGGAGTTTGTGACCATAGTTGCTGCAACTTCACTGGTTGACGGAGGTGAGGTGGTGATTCTAGTTTCAGCAAGTTGTTGTAATAGAAGTAATTTTCTATATTTTTTCTATTTTCTTGTCTTCTGTTTCTCCTCAAAGGCGCGACTGAGCTGCGCCTGTTTGTATCCTGAATGTTAGTGTTTAAATTAATGTAGAAAAAAATGTTTTGATTCTTTTTGACACACAACTCCAAGACAACAACTGATGGGGCAACTATTTGATCCAGAGAATCTCATCTTTACTTTTTGGATAATGCTGAAATTGTTTTTTTTTTTTTTTTAACAAGCTTTCACCAAAGTGCTGGCTGATGTCTGACTGGACGGACAAAAGACTGGTTCAGAACAGGAAACTGAGAAACAGACATGGTTTGGAGTAATTGTGTGTGTGTGTGTGTGTGTGTGTGTGTGTGTGTGGGTGTGTGTGGGTGATGTTGAGTTGCTGCTGGTTTCATATCTCTCTGTGTTAAACTGAACATCATGATGAGACTCGATGAGCTCAGAGCCGCTCACATTCCCAGACATCACACTCAGTTCAGGAGGTCGCACACATCTGGTTGTGTGTGTGTGTGTGTGAGTGTGAGGGTACTCAACATGTTGAGATCATCCGAGGTCATGAACTCATGCACACACGCACACGCACACACACACACACCCTGCAGCTCTGCGGCAGTAATTATAAACACTTTTATCTTGAGTCTCCACCTGTCGTTACCTCTGAACTGGTCCGTTCAGTGTGTGTGTGGGTGTGTGTGTGTGTGTGTGTCTAAAGATGGCGTGTAAGGACGTAGTTATGTGTGTACATTTGCACGTGTGTGTAATGGAATCCTCGTGCTTGCTTGTTTGCGTACAGTTACACTCAGTCTACGTAATTACAGGCCGCTGTGTCTTTCCTTTTGCTGTCTCTGTATTAATGATTTAAGTGTTTTATTATAGTGTTTCTTTAACCTGTCATGCCTGTGTGTGTGTGTGTGTGTGTGTGTGTCTGCAGCCAAACAGCACATCAACACTCTGGGCCACCAGCTGCAGATGAACCAGCACTGTCTGGACACGGCCTTCAATTTCTACAAGATGGCGCTGACAAAACACCTGACCCGCGGCCGCAAGGCGTCGCACGTCATCGCCGCCTGTCTCTACCTGGTCTGCCGCACCGAGGGAACGCCACGTATCTTTACTAAAAACATGAGAAGGACACACACAACCAAGTGATGGTAACGTGACTTGAAACTTTAAGAAAGTAGTCGGCTGAAAATGTCAGGTGATCAGGTGACCGGAACATTATTTTGGTTTGGGGGGAGGGAACGTGTGTTAACAATAATGTCACAACTAATCGACTTAAATGAGTAATTAAAATACTCGTCCCTGCTGGAAGTACAGTCAGCAGTTTATCCCTCGCCCTGCGAGTGGACTGGGTGTGTGTCCGTCTAATTAAATGTTGAAAAGTGGGGAGGAAACCTGATCAAAGAACAGCTTCCATGATTGAACAGAGCGGTGTTTCCTGCGTGCTCGCTCGCTGTAACAGCCGAGCAGAAGTGCAGTGTTAGTGGAGGCAAAGTTGCAAACCTGCATCTTAAACCGAGTCTGCAGGTTACCTCTGACCTGAGCCCGTCACTGCCTTTCTTAATGTTTCATAATCTGCAAACGGCAGCTTATTGAAGCTGAGGGTGATGTGTCATTGTCGGGATAATGGGACTTTTAGGTTCATCCTTTTTTCATAAGCAGGGCAGCTCTTTGGTTTTTGTGCTCGGCGTGCCGGCGTTGGTTTACTTCTGACTCACTTCGCCTCCGAGGATGATTGTGTTATGTAACGGCAGCACAGGACGGCCCGGATAGGTTTGCCTAATGAAAGAGAGGCCAGGAGGGTGTAATGCCTTCCTGCTGCATTGTTTACTGGGCTTTTGTGTGTGTGTTTGTGTGTGTTCGTCAGTGCAGGCCTGTCTGTTTGTTCATGTTTGGAGGAGTGAGGCCGGGGTAAAAATAGCTCCGCTCACTTCCTTTTCCACAGCTGGGTGAGTCTGTAATGTTGTCGCAGGGGAGAATCAGGACAAAGACGGAGGGAGAAGGAGAGCAGAGTGAAAAAGGAAACATTCGTCTAATCTGGACTTTAAGTTAACGACTCAGCCACACAGAAGAGGACCAGGATCTGGATCATACTTCTGTTTTTAGACTGGAGACAGATCGTTCATCTCCTCTGAGCTCCTCCTCTTTGTATCCATCTTTTTCTCTCTGACCTTGTTTCCCCCTTTTCCTCTTCCTTCTTCCTCTTCAAGAGAAAACTTCTGTTTTTGCCTTCATGCACCAATTGAAACAATCAAATCAGAACAAAATGCCGGGACGTCCATATGCAGCAGTATATATGAAGAAACTTGTTGATGTTAGTGTCAGTCTCTCCTAAAATTACCTCTTAAGTCATCAAAGGCCTGATTATCAGATGGTCCTAAAGATTATCTTGGCAGATTCTCCTGTGGTGTGAGGTGTGTTCACAGTGATCTGAGCTGCTCCGATAAATATTTAACCTGTTCAATATTTCTGATCAAAAATCCTGTTGTGTTGAGGAAAGCTGAGCATGCTCTCTGTGGATTGTCACATGGAACAGAACAAGGAAACACAACAAACAAGAGACGTCGTCGTCCGCCATGTTTGGTTACTCTAAAGCCGCGTTTGACCGTCTGAGAGTCCAGACTCTGGTTGTTGGTGGTGAATCTGTTAGTGTGTGGTGTTTTCCTCCGTCAGTGCTCTTGAACCTACCTAATGTCCTGTGTGTTTTAAGGCCGTCTGCTTTAGAGGGTTCAGACCTATCTATCTACCTATCTTTACAGCCCCGCCCCACAGCTGGCCATTGTGCCGCTCAGAGCAGATGTGATCGTCCATCACAAACCCAGTAAGTGTCAGACGCACCAAGCACTTTGTTTGAAGCGAGGCCTGAACTCCAGTTCCTTAAACCCTCAGAGCTTTTATTCTGGAGGAACTGCAGCCTTTACCTGTCCTGCGCTGCAGTAGATTTCCTGCCGTATTTGGTCGAGCACTTAATTGCAAAACCGTGGGGCATTAATCTGCTGCTTTAACAGCCTCCACTCTTCTGTTTTCAGGCTTTCCACCAGATTTTAGAACCTGGCTGCAGGGATTAGCTCCCATTCAGGCACAAGAGCATTAGTGAGGTAAAACACTGATGTTTGCCAATAAGGCCTGGCTCTCGGTCGGTGTTCTGCTTCATCCCAAAGGTTTGAAAACCTTTTAAAACTGTCTTTATGCACCTGGCTTTGTGCATGATGGTATTATTATGTCGGAACAGGAAAAGGACAAATGCATTTTATTATCAAAAAGTTAGAAACTGAAATTACCTGAACATATGTGTCCACATGTGACCACTTCACCCGTCTGTGGATTTTTAAATAAGTGAGTCATCTTGTATCGTCCTTCCCCCCGCCCTTCCTGTGGCACCAAATAAGATGTAAGTAGATTTTTTCCCTCTCCTCCATGGACCCAGATGTGTTGAAGGACCTGCTGTCGTTTATTTTCCTGATTAAGGCGGTCGTCTATAATCTCCAGACGGCGTGTGCTGGGATTATCTTTTCCATTTCATCTGCGCTGCTGCTAATTCCATTGTGAGGCCTTTTTTTCAGAGGAAGCCCCGCCACTAATCCGCCCTGGAGACAGGTGCACCTGTCGCCACAGAGACCCAGTCGCCACGGAGACCAGTGTGTCCGAGCTGGGGCCGCTCGGTCGCTGAGGTTGTCCAGAGGCTGCGGAGGCAGACATGTGTGTGTGTGTGTGTGTGTTTGTGTGTTTATTGTGAGGCGGCAGGTCCGTCTGTATTTAGAGTCGTCGTCTGGTCAGAGGTGATGTTTTCAGGATCTCAGGAGATTTACTGACACAGCTGCCTGAGCTCAACATATTTCCCTGATTTTATTTTAATCAGCACTGAGCAGGTCTGCACTGAAAATATTTAGAACACAAGGAAACAGCTTCCTGAACCACATGACACACCTGCTAAGATATTATACACAACACTACACATGATGTTACTGGATTATTGTGAAGTAATTGAATCTGCTGTTACTGTTCAGGCACTCACATGCTGTCAGATTAGAGCCTGTGTTCTGTTCTTAGTTATATTTATGTCTCGAATGACAATAAAGTTCACTGATTTGAGTTTGAAACCATCAAAGAAAATGTGCACAAGCTATATTTTCTTAAAGCAGAGTCACAGTCATGACAAATTATTGTCAACTCTCTTGGTTTAGTTGCCTTAACCTGTTTTTGTCAGACATGCTGCTGGATCTCAGTGACCTCCTGCAGGTAAGTGTCCAGACTACAGTCACATCAGAACATCAGAGCTACAATTAATCATCATTCACAAAACTGATTAAAGCTGCCAGTTTTTCTTGATTAATCAGTGAGTTATTTAGTTTATAAGACATGAGCAAATAGTGAAAAATGTCCCTTATAATTTGCAGTGTGTTATTTTGTCTGATTAAAAGCATAAATAGGAAGTTTTATGTTTGGAAACTGACTTAAATGATGACTTGATTATCTGAATAGTTGCAGATAAATTCTTTAAGTCAATTAGTCGACTAAATGTTGCAAATATAATTAAAACACAGCAGATTTTTAATTTTATTTTCATTGTTTCATTAAAGAAATCTGAGAATTGGATTGTAAAAACATTCAGAAAACGTAAATGAACTTTAAAGAAAGCTTTTTTTAAAATTTCCTTTGATGCCCACCCTGTTGCAGCAGCCACTTAAATACACACTCCTACCTCTCACCACGACTCCCATAATGCATCTCTGCCCTAACCACTCGCCCCTGCAGTCATCTTGCATTCAGACTTTCGCCCATGTAATTAAACCTGAGTCGTGTGTGCGTGCGTATAAATTTAGAAACCCCTCCATTTGTCTGCATAGTTAATGGCAGCCGATTCACAGTGAGTCAGGGGTGTGGTGGTGGTGCGGGTGGTGGTGGGAGATTTCTCAGAGTCACAGCTGGTCAGGGGCTTTTATTTTTATGCACCCAGCTGTCCTGGAGGAGCCGGCCGCCCCTCCCCCCCGCTGCCTGCACCCCGGCATGTAGAGGCTGGGTGTGGATTTGAAGTGGATTTTGGGTGGGTGGGGTTATTAATGCCCAACATTTCAGGCTGCTGCGGCTGCACCAATCACTTCTTTTATGGATCCACACCCAGACCACTTGGTCTTTTCCTGCATTGTTTGGATGAATGGGGAGCTTTGTCAGCCTCATCCTATTGTCACTAAGCTGCTCAAGTAGAGAAAGGGTATTATTGATCAGCGGCTGGATCAATACTGACTTTAAATATCAGCTGTTATCCACCTCTGATGTGATGTAAGCTCAGAGTTATAAACAACAGGTGTCCGGGGGGGAGGGTCTCCTCAGGTCACAAAGAAACTGAGGAAGGTTTTGGGCCGATTCAAACATTTTCTGGGAATAAATATTTTATTTAAAGCTTGGGACAGTGTGCAGGAATCTCCTTAGATGAAATCATTTTGCAAATTGGACCAAAAAAAACCTTTCAGTAGGCGTGAACCTTGAGTTACTGATATTTTGCGTCACAAATAAACTTTCATACTCGATTTTGCAAAAGATTTTTCCATTATAAGTGAATTTCCCCAATTTATGACTACATTAGGTGGATAAAGTGGTGTTCTGCTAGTTTCAGGTTGATAAAATATTGATTTTCTTTTAGCTAATCGTTTATTTTATCTTTTATCTCCTCTGTCCTTTTTATGGCCAATTAGCAGCTTATAAAACACTAATATGTATTCTGTCTGACAGACGAACTTGAGTTTAAGTTCTTAGGTTGTCATTCTTTGACTTTTAGTTTTAAATTCATTCATTCATACTCTTTTGTTACTTACATCTGTTATAAACCAAACCGAGACGCACTTTTTGGACGTTTATTAGGATTCAGATTCAGTCAAAGTGGATTCTGTGCACATCTGTTCTATGTTTCATCCAGATGTGGGGCAGCAGAGGAGCAGTATTTACTCACTGGGTTATAGCTCTGAAACTTCTTAACTCAACAGCCAGAGTTTTGACCCCAGCAGATCTTCATCAGATATCAGCCACTTTTTCACTGTGTGCAGCTGAAGACTTACAGACCAGCTGCTGTTTGGTTCTGTTTCTAGACTTGTTGCTGCTGACTAATATCACCAGAGCTGCCCTCGGTTAGACCAGTCCAATCAGGAATCCTTTTGATTGAAATCTTTCCCTCCTTAAAGTCTTAGTCACTGCCTCCACCTGTTGAGACTCGGCCGTCAAGTATCAAGTGTCCACTCAGTGTTTTTCTTGACCCTCGACCCGGAAAGTTTCACTTAGTGCCGGGAAGGAGAGAGGGGATTATTTTCTCCTCGGGTCTCTCCGTTTCTTCTTACAAGCACCTCCACCGCTGGCAGTTCAAAGCTGTGATTAATTTTAATTTGAAGGCTTGAGCTCAGTGTTTAGTCACGCTGACCAGAGAGGAAAAGTTTTCAGATGGAAAAAAAAACAGTGGAAAACTGCATTAAATCACTTGCAACCTTAAAATCAATTTTTTAAATTAAACGAATGAAGTTAAGAGACGCAGTTGGTGTTCTTTTGGCTCTTATTTTTCACACTTTACGATGCTGAGACTGAACTAAAACAGTAAATTAATGGCCTGTAAAACCAAAACAATGAGCTGAAAGATGCCAAAACGTTCCTTAGAGCTGAGGGGAAACTGCTGAGTTCAGTGATTAAATCTGTGGTAATGCAGAAATATTGATTCTCGCATCTTTAAAATGCTGCAGATGAAACAAGCAAAGATGTTGATTTTGTTCCAGAGTTCCTTGAGGCTAACAATCATCCTTGTTTTAGCTATAATCATACAGCCGTTAAACTTCAAGAGCTTAAAAGTGACCGCACTTGTTCCACTTCCTCCTCCTCCTTCACTCTTTCTGTTTTTGTGTATAAATTCCTCGCTGGAATCCACTTCCCAGAATAGCAGAGGAGCATCTGCGTCCCTGCCCGACTCCAGAGGGGACCGAGAGCGAGAGTCCGTCTGTCTGCTCTGGGAAAAAAAAAACCCTCAGCCCCTGGAGGTCTGGAGAGTCGGTCTGAAGGAATGGCAGAGATCTGACCTGAGTTCACGACCTGATCCTCCAGCTTTCACTGCCTTCTGCTTCAGATTTCAGCCCGAAGCCCCTCAGAAACTTAATTCTGGGCTGTATTGCTGTTAATTTCTGAAGATGATGATAGATGTGTGGCCTTGTGGCTTTGCTATTCAGCATAATTCGTCATTAGATCCTTTCAGATGGAGTTTTGGGGGGAGGACTGAGGGGTGGATGACAGAATTTACTGCCGAGCCTTCTGGAGGTGTTGTGGGTGAAATACAATGAAACATCTGTGATGGGAGGTGCCAGCGTGATAACCCTGATGACACTGGCCCTCATCCACCACCTACCCGGTCTACTTTGCCCCTCAAAAATCCTCCACTAAAGCAGGTTTCCAGCCTGCTGCTCAGCCTAGTTTAACTGCCTCGTCAGATCCTGTTCCAGAAAGTCAGTAAACTAGATTGAAGGTTTATCTTGTGTGATTTCTGTCAAATTTATTGTGAGAATTCTCGATCATTGTTTAACTACGGTTATATCTTGATAGTCACAGAATTTCCCCCCACCTAAACAAAGACAAAATCATGATTATTGGGCTGAAAAAATATCAACAACATCATTAAAGTAGCTTTGTTCTTTGGTAACACGTTCTTCAGAGGTCTTCCACTCTGCAGCCTCAACAACTCGTCCAAAATGCAGCTGCGAGAGTTCTTACTAGAACCCAAAGGTTTGAACACAAACACTGATTCTGTCCTCCGTCCAGTGGTCTCCTGTTTAATCCAAATAAAACTACAAAGGGCTTCTTCCTGCCAACAAAACTAGTCAAGGATTAGCACCTTCTTGCTTGGCCGAACTCCTTAGATCCTCCAATCCCCAACGTGTTATCAGATCTCAGAAAGCAGGCACGTTACTCCGGCCATCTGTTGGTGGCAGAACATTATTTCTTATGTCTGTATAGGTTCTCAGTCATCCAGATCACAGTAGTCTTAGGTGCTAGAGTTGAAGGTAACTGGACTTTTCTTGAAGGTTTCTTGAAGATGTTTCACCTCTTGTCCGAAAGGCTTCATCAGTTCTGAACTTGCCTTCAACTCAAGAGAACTTTTCTTATTATGAACCTCTGCTGTGGGATACTGTGCTTCTCTGATCAGAAAATGTACACACCATTGATCATCATTCTATTTAAAGTCATGGCAAGCTGTCACGTGACTATTTTTGTTGAATCATGATCGATTGATCATGATGAATAATAACCTGATTGCAGACCTCATTGGGCACAAAAACAAAACAAAACAAAACAAAAAGATCCAAACTTGAATGGTGGATTTGGAGAATCACAACATCTCTACTCTTTATTCTTTGTCTTGTAGAATTGGTTCCTTGCTGTGGTTTTGGTTCCTCATTTACGGCATTTCTTCGCCCCCTAAACTTGACAAAAGCAGTCATGCTGGAACTTTACCAAAATAAAATATTATAAAATTGGGTTATGACCGTAATAAGTTCTGACCAAAATCATATAACCAGCTAGAAGACTACGTAAACGAAACCTCACGAAGCATTTAATGCAAACTTTTGGTACTTGACGGATTTTGGGCAATCAAAATAGTACCTGAAATTTTCAATAATACAAACATTAATGTAAGCTGAAATCTTATTTTTCATGTTTGCAGAAGTCTTAAGAGACTTAACAACTTCAATAATCAACCATAACGAGTTCTCCTTTTAGGCCAGTGATTTTTTTAATCCAGTATCTGTCACATTTTAAGCTCTTTCTGCTCAAAATAACCCTTTGTCTTTTTGCTGGTGCTGGTGTTCTCGGAGGAACCATTGCCGTTGGACATGTCTGTAAAAGGTCACCCTTTAGGTGATAAAAATAGTGATGTGCAGATAAATCGGTCACCTCCTCCTCTCAGATATGGGAAGGTTATCAGGTTGCCTCAACGAGCTGAAGTGAAATTCACTAAAAATAACTGAAAAGTCATGTTTTTAAGATTCTGGCAGTGAATGAAATGTCAATGGAAACACACTTGTGTACTGGTCAGACTTGTCATTTAGATACAAGAAATCATCTGAAGGTAGATTAGAAATGAATCGACAGAGCTGCGAGGTCGAGTGACCGTACAAAACCTGAAAAAATCCCTTTCAAATAGCAGCAGAGATCAGCTTTTAATCACTCGTATTGAAATAAAATGTTCTACAACCTTTGGGTCGATTATGTAACCTGGACACTTAACATGACGCAATGGCCTTAGATCATATCCTAACAGTCTGTTTTTCTCTCTCAGACAGACCAGTCATCCTCAGCCATGCCCCTCCTGCATCTTGTGAGGTCTTAATTTCAGACCGATGCTCAAGCTCTACTGTAATTCTCTGAGTGGTTTTGAATGGGTTTAATGGCTCCTGCACTCAAACTCACTTAGGACATGCAGGATCATGTTAACCACCCAAATCCAGTTAGAAAGTCAGACTTAACTGGCAGCACAAGGTTTTTGTTTGACACATGCTTTACTCTCTAGTATTTTAACTTCAACATCAACATGTTTCTCTCGTCCAACAGGTGAACGTCTACATCTTGGGAAGAACTTTTCTTGTCCTGGCCAGAGAACTGTGCATCAATGCCCCGGCTATAGGTACAGAGCTTAACTTCACCCTCTTTTTCTTTTACTACACTGACATTTCAAGATTTTGTTGCTCTCTGAATCAGCTCAGATATCTATTATGTAGATGTGTGCAGCTGCTAGTTAATCTCATTATCGATTAATATGCCAATTATTTTGCATCTATATGCCAACAAAAATAGCGAGAAATGCCTCTCACAATCTCCTAAACCCAAGGTGTTATTCAGATGTCGTTTTGTCCGACCGACAGTCCCAAACTCAAATATATTAAATTTACAATTACATAAAACAGCAATCTTCACATTTACTAAGCTGGAGCCAGAGGATGATTGGCATTTTTTGTGAAAGGTTACTCCAGGGATTTGTTACTGATTCCATAATGTGTACTGATTAATCGGGGACTCTCAAATGACAGATTAAAGAAATAACGGTGCAGCAAAGGCTGAGAAATCCTGACTTCTGCATCTTACATTTTTCAAACTGCAACTTGATTGTGTTTTTCTTTTATAGAGGCTCCGTACTCTGTAGACTCCCACATCTTTTAAATTCCTTGCAAACTCCAGTTTATGACTTATGAGGCTTGCTGTGATTGAATTTGTAGTTTCCAAGCCAAAACTTAAGATATCCCTGATGATTCATTTAGTCACAGTAGACTGCAGACTCAGACTTCAGTGTCAGAGTGATCCCTAAGCTCTACTCTAATTCT